>NC_058405.1:64594414-64679942 GCF_002201575.2 Neomonachus schauinslandi | reverse complement strand
GGTGTAGGGTTAGGTTGTGTACTTGAGACCTTTCTTGTTTCTTGAGAAAGGCTTGTATTGCTATATACTTTCCTCTTAGGACTGCCTTTGCTGCATCCCAAAGATTTTGAATAGTTGTGTTTTCATTTTCATTGGTTTCCATGTATTTTTTTAATTCTTCTTTAATTTCCTGGTTGACCCATTCATTCTTCAGTAGGATGCTCTTTAGCCTCCATGTATTTGAGTTCTTTCTGACTTTCCTCTTGTGATTGGGTTCTAGTTTCAAAGCATTGTAGTCTGAAAATAGGCAGGGAATGATCCCAATCTTTTGGTACTGGTTGAGACCTGATTTATGACCTAGGATTTGATCTATTCTGGAGAATGTTCCATGGGGACTAGAGAAGAATGTGTATTCCGTTGCTTTGGGATGGAATGTTCTGAATATGTCTGTGAAGTCCATTTGGTCCAGTGTGTCATTTAAAGTCTTTATTTCCTTGTTGATCTTTTGCTTAGACGATCTGTCCATTTCAGCGAGGGGGGGTGTTAAAGTCCCCTACTATTATTGTATTGTTGTCGATGTGTTTCTTTGCTTTTGTTATTAATTGCCTTATATAATTGGCTGCTCCCATGTTAGGGGCATAGATGTTTACAATTGTTAGATCTTCTTGTTGGATAGACCCTTTAAGTAGGATATAATGTCCTTCCTCATCTCTTATTACAGTCTTTGGTTTAAAATCTAATTTGTCTGATATAAGGATTGCCACCCCAGCTTTCTTTTGGTGTCCATATGCATGGTAAATGGTTTTCCACCCCCTCACTTTCAATCTGGGGGTGTCTTTGGGTCTAAAATGAGTCTCTTGCAGACAGCATATCGATGGGTCTTGTTTTTTAATCCAGTCTGATAGCCTGTGTCTTTTGATTGGGGCATTTAGCCCATTTACATTCAGGGTAACTATTGACAGATAGGAATTTAGTGCCATTGTATTGCCTGTAAGGTGACTGTTACGGTATATTGTCTGTGTTCCTTTCTGGTCTATGTTGCTTTTAGGCTCTCTCTTTGCTTAGAGGACCCCTTTCAAGATTTCTTGTAGGGCTGGTTTTGTGTTTGCAAATTCCTTTAGTTTTTGTTTGTCCTGGAAGCTTTTTATCTCTCCTTCAATTTTCAATGACAGCCTAGCTGGATATAGGATTCTTGGCTGCATATTTTTCTCATTTAGTGCTCTGAATATATCCTGCTAGTCCTTTCTGGCCTGCCAGGTCTCTGTGGATAGGTCTGTTGCCAATCTAATGTTTCTACCCTTGTAGGTTACATATCTCTTCTCCTGAGCTGCTTTCAGGATTTTCTCTTTGTCTCTGAGACTCGTAAGTTTTACTATTAGATGTCGGGGTGTTGACCTATTTTTATTGATTTTGAGAGGGGTTCTCTGTGCCTCCTGGATTTTGATGCCTGTTTCCTTCCCCAAATTAGGGAAGTTCTCTGCTATAATTTGCTCCATTATACCTTCTGCCCCTCTCTCTCTTTCTTCTTCTTCTGGGATCCCAATTATTCTAATGTTGTTTCGTCTTATGGTATCGCTTATCTCTCGAATTCTGCCCTTGTGATCCAGTAGTTGTTTATCTCTCTTTTTCTCAGCTTCTTTATTTTCCATCATTTGGTCTTCTATATTACTGATTCTCTCTTCTGCCTCATTTATCCTAGCAGTTAGCACCCCCATTTTGGATTGCACCTCATTAATAGCCTTTTTGATTTCTACTTGGTTAGATTTTAGTTCTTTTACTTCTCCAGGAAGGTTTTCTCTAATAACTTCCATATTTTTTTCAAGCCCAGCTAGTATCTTTAAAGCGATGATTCTGAACTCTAGATCTGACATCGTACTAATGTCCGTATTGAGTAGGTCCCTGGCAGTTGGTACTACCTCTTGTTCTTTTTGTTGAGGTGATTTTTTCCGTCTTGTTATTTTGTCCAGAGGAGAACAGATTAATGAGAGAACAAAATGCTAGCAGAGTAACAACATCCCCAGAAAATATACTCTAAACAAATCAGAAAAGACCTGAAGCAGTGGGAAAAGAAACGGAAAGAGAGAAAAAAGAAAAAGAAAAAAAAGAAAAAGATAAAGATAAAGATAAAAACAAACAAAAACAAACAAAACAGAACAACAACAACAAAAAAACCCAGAATGTGATCAAATATGATCAGGCTGGTATATAGATCAGTGCCACACACTAGATTTTGGGTGTATTTTGGTCTTTTAGAAGAAAGTGCCTCCCAAAATTTTAAAGAAAGAAAAACTTATATATGTACAAAAATAAGGGTTGATATGATGAAGGGATGGAATATGACTGTAAAGATGGAAATTATAAAAAATTTTATAAAAGGAATTGATAAGAAGTTGTTTGAAAAAAGAAAGAAGAGGATTTAAAAAAAGAAAAAAGAAAAAAAAGGGAGAGAATGTGATCAGGCAGGGGAGTAGAAAAAACCATATAGTAGAGATTTAGGATATATTTTAATCTGTTAGAAGAAACTATCTCAAAATTTTAAAGAGAGAACAACTTATATATATATGCCAAAAATATGGGTAACTATTATGAAGGGATAGAATATGACTCTAAAAATGAAAAATAAAAATGGTTTTTTAAAAAAAAGGATTGATAAGATGTTGGTTGAAAAAGGGAAAAAGAAAAACTCAAAAAAAAAAAGAAAAAGAGAAAAAGACAGTTAAAAAAAATTAACTTTGAAAGACTAAAGAATCATGGTAAAAAAGCCATGAATTCTATGTGCAGTATTCCCCTAGCGCTGGAGTTCTGCCGTTCTCATTGATCGGTAAACTTGGTCTTGGCTGGCTGTTCTCACTGATCTTCTGGGGAGGGGCCTGTTGCTGTGGTTTCCAAATGTCTTTGCCAGAGGCGGAATTGCCCTGCCCTTGCCCCCTCCCGGCTAAGTAATCTGCTCGGGTTTGCTCTCCGGAGCTTTTGTTCCCTGCGAGCTTTCCGTACAGCTTTGGAGGCGGAGAGTGAAAATGGCTGCCTCCCAATCTCCGCCCCAGAGGAGCCGAGAACTCTTGGCCCCGCTCCTCAGTGAGCCCCCAGAGAAAAGCCGTCAGTCATTCCCGTCTCCCCGGTCTCCGGCCGCACTCCGTGCTCACCCGGCCTGTGACCACGCATTTCTATCTCTGGCACCCGACCCCGGGTGGAGTCTCCAAACCCAGCAGATCCCTGTGGTGCACTCCCATGCGGCAACTCCTGGGGGAGGAAGGTGAGTCTCCCCGGATCTGCCACTAGTTGGGTCCCTGCTGGAGGAGCAGGGGCCCGACTGTGCTGCGGATCACGGTTTATGGCAACCCCAAGCTGAGAGCCCGCGCCTGGGCTCTGCCTCTGCAGCCGGCTTCCCTGCTCTGATACCTGGGATTTCTGCCACACTCAGGCACCCCCGGTCTTTCTGTGACCCCGAGGGTCCTGAGACCACACTGTCCTGGAGGGTTCCACCCCCGGTTAGCCACCAGAGTGACGTCCCTCAGCGAGGCAGACTTTTAAAAGTTCCGATTTTGTGCTCTGCGGCTCCATCACTTGCCAGAAGCGGCCGCCGGAGGCCCCTCCCCCGCCGTCTATCCTCCCGAATATCGCCTCGGATTCACTTCTCCGCACATCCTGCCTTCCAGAAAGTGGTCGCTTTTCTGATGAGAGAGTTGTTGCTCTTCTTTTCTTCGATCTCCTGTTGAGTTTGTAGGTGTTCAGAATGGTTTGATCCCTTTCCAGCTGAATTCCTGAGAGGAGATGAAATCCAGGTCTCCTACTCCTCCGCCATCTTGCTCCGCCCCCCTAATTCTGGAAGTTCTTATAAGGGAAAAGAGGGAAGCAGAGTCAGGAAAAGAGATGTAATGATGGAAGCAGAGTGATACCATTGTGAAGGGGCCACAAGCCAAGGAATATGGGCAGGCTCATGTTTTACATGATTTTTATATTTGCCTATTCAGTCTATATTTTCTGAATATAGATTCTGAAAGTCAATTCTTACAAGAATGGACCATATTAATTAGTAAGACTACCTGAGCTGAGTAAGAACTTCCATCATTTTCAGTCAAACTCAAAGGTAAATGTTGACTGAGGGTCTTCTAATCTTCTATATTATTCCAGTTCTGGAGTTTAAAAAAAAAAAAAAAAAGCCCCTTTCCCAAATTCCTGCCCAAAGGGAGCTTTCATACTTGTGTTGGAACACATACAATGGCAAAATAAATAAGTAAAATGTTTTGTATAGTAGATGGTGATAATGGCTAAAGAGAAGAAGATAGCAGGAAAAAGAGGATAGAGACTGGGTATGTGGTAGTTTTAGATAGTGGCCCAATAGAAGGTCTAGATTTGAAGGAGGTGAGGGACCAAACAGAGAGGATATCTTGGAGAATGTTTAAGGCAAAGAGAATAGAGGTGAAAACACTCCAGACTGAGAGTGCCTAGTATATTCAAGGAACAATAAGGAGCACTATGTAGCTGCAGCAGAGTGAGCAAGAGGGAAACCAGTAGAGGATAAGGTCAGAGAGTTAATGGATGCCAGATCCATGTAGATGAAATACACTTCTTAGTTTGCTTAGAAGATTCCCAGTTCATGCCTGTTGTCCTAGTTATCAATAGTACCTTTTTAAAACTTTACCCTTAGGCCTTATAGGGAGTGGCTTTTGTGCTGACCATGATGAAAAGACATGAAAGTAGTTTCTCATCAGAGGAATGACATTATTTGATTTACACTCTAACAAGATCAATCTAGCTGTTGTGTTGAGAAAAGAATAAAGTAGTACTTCTCTTTTTTAAGAGAAAAAGGATGGAAGGCCATCAATGCATGTGCAGACAGGCAGCAAAATGTTGGTGGTTTGGGGAAGAACGAAAGGAATGGCTAGAAATTGAGATTTGGTAGGTCTGTAAACATTGGTAGTGACAAATTCTAAGCTATGACCATGAGAGTGAGTGGTTGAGGCAGTGTGAAGGATGAAGTTATTGGAGGAGAAAGGGGATCGAGGTACTGAGAGCCAGAATTTTGGAAAGGACAACTATATTCAGACAAATGTAGTTAGAATCATGTTAGAAGATTAGTATGGTAAAAGTAACAGTAATTAATAATAAATGCCTTCCAATGTAGAATGTGATTTCAAATGTGATTTTCTGATATACTCTTCAAATGCCATCTGCAAATAAATAGAAGAGAATGAGTTTTAAGTTACAAATGAAGGGTCAAGGGAGTCAGTATCATATAGGATCAATATTTGGGTCAGCACAAGAGAGTCACTCAATAAAATGCCTCCTCTGTAATTGAAATTCAGCTGTACTGGTTCATTATAGTTCTCATCTTCTGAAAAAAATTCTGGCAGGAAAAACAAAAGATGTATTGGGTTTAGTTTTCCAGTGTAATTGCATGCTACAATTTAGTTTCCAGGCAATTTGTTCTGAAAATTTGGAAAAATAAGCATAGCATTAATAAATGTGGCGGGATCTGGAAAATCATGACCATGTGAAGAGCAACATCATCATTTATAATTCATTGAATTACCATGTGCAGGGCTTGTGTATTCTTCATGGCATTATGTTGTTACAGTCATAAACAACCTTGTAAGGTAGGTGTCTTTATCCTCATTTCAGATAATAAACTACGAGATAGGTTAAAGTGACTTGCCCAAGGCCCTCCACCACTTCTGTCTTATTCTAAATTTATTCCTTTATTTAGTCAACAAGTATTCATTATTCAGTATGTGGCAATGCTAAACACTAGAGTGGGCAAAAAAAAGACATAGCCCCTGCCCTCATGTAGGTTACAGTCTGTCAGGAGAAATCTTTATGAAACATTCAAATATTGTAAAATGATACATCATTCGATTACATTCATGGTATCAGAGAAAAGGGTTTGACAAATTAATTGATTTACTTAGCTCTTATCTAAGAGTTTGTGTTGCTGAAATCCTCTCTGCATTCCCAAGCAGTGTTCTTCTGCTATTAGCAGTGGTGTAAACGATCTATAAATCTTCATGGCATTTGGAGGCCATTGCTTTTGTTTTGAGGATGTTGTGAAGGAGGTGTGGAGAAATGTTCCACATTTGAGTGTCAATCATGAATATCAATCATGAAGTAGATTTTCAAGGAAATGAGTTGCACTGTGTCACAGTTAGGTTCCTATTCTAGTGACAGAGGCTCCCATGTGTTTCTTAATATGTTTTGTATGTGCACACATATGTGTGTGCTTGTGTGTGTGTGTGTGTGATATGCGAAAATGTCTAAAGTGAGGGGTTCAGCAGAGGTCCCTCTTCTGGGTCTAAAGGTAGTGCTGGTAGGAAGCATGACTGGAGAGGTATGTATGATCAGACCTTGTTGTAACCACATCCAAAATTTTAGTTCTCACCATAAAAGCAATGAAAAGCCATTGGCATTTGTTAAGATCACTCTTATTGTGGAAAAGAAACTAGAGGAGGAATAAAAGTGATTTATAAGGAAACTGGATATGAAACTATTGCAAGAGAAAATGGTGGCTTGGACCAGGGGATTTGGTGATACCGATGCAGAAAAATCCATTGATCTAATATTTAGGAAGTAAAATGGACTTGCAAAAAGACTGTATATATGGGAGGATAAGGTAATATAAGGAATCTATGACCACTGTGCAATTGGATAGACAGTGGTGCCATTTCTAGGATGGGAAACACTAGAAAAGATTAAATTTGGGGGGAGAAAATTATGACTTAAAACTTTGAAATGGTGATTTTGGGAACATTGAATGGAGATGCCAAATACTCCATTAGTTATAACAGTCTAAATTTCAAGGGACAGGTGGTGGTAGGAAATGTAAATGTAAATGATTCATGTGCAGGTGGTGATTGAGGTAATGGAAACGGATGAGGCTGCCTAAAGAGAAGGTACAGAGTTCAAAGAGAATTCAGCACTGAGTCTTCGGGAGCACCGATATCTCAAAGCTAAGCACTTTTCACTAACCCCAGTGCTGCAAATTCCAGTCTAAATTGCCATCATGTCTCACCTGGCTTATAGCCTCAGCCTCTTTATTGTCTGGAAGTGACAGTGGAGGACCAGTAGGATACCAACTCTCTTAGGCTGAGTGGCTTAAAGAACAAATATTTTCTCCTCAGTTTTGAAGGCTGGGAATTCCAAGATCAATGTACTGGCTGATGCAGGTCCTGTTGAAGACCCACTTCCTGGCTTGCAGATGGCCACCTTCTTGCTTTATCCTCACATGGCAGAGAGAGAGGTTGAAAGCTTTCTTGTGTGTGTGTGTGTCTCTCTCTGTTTTTTAAGATTTTATTTATTTGCCAGAACGAGAGAGCAGGAGAGCACTAGCAGTGGAAGCGGCAGACAGAGAGGGAGAAGCAGGCGCCGCACCGAGCAGGGAGCCCAATGTGAAGCTCAACCCCAGGACCCTGGGGTCATGACCTGAGCCGAAGGCAGTCGCTTATCCAACTGAGCCACCCAGGCGCCCCTTGTGTCTCTTTTTAAAAGGACACTGACCCCATTCAGAATGACTCCATCGTCATGACCTAATTATCTCCCAAATCTACCTCCAAATACCATCACATTGGGCTTTGCCATATGAACTTTGGAGACATAAACATTCAGTCCATAATACCAACATTCCCTCTGCACCTTCCTAGGAAAGATGACAGGATTTAGGAGGTGGAACAGGTACAATTTGAATTTTTGATATTAATCAATGAAAACAAGAATGAAAAATATGGCAATTTAGTATCGTCAGTCTCTCTGAGGAAAGATATTGGGCTTGGTGCCCAGGTAACGTTTTTCCAAAGGTAACTTTGAATGTACTTCTTGTACATTCTACACATTGGTGTTCTAAAGTCACCAAACATTTATTGAGGAGGTCTTTATGTTAGTAGCTATCAAACTTCAGTATGCATAAGAAACATCTGGAGAGCTTATTAAAAGTGTAGGTTTTGATGATCCACCCAGAGTTTTCTATTTTGGAGTACGAGGAGTGAGATCTACAAATCTGTACTTGGACGGTTGACACTAGGGCAGGTGGTTTGCATTGTTTATGACACAGGCACTATACTATGTCTGGTGGTGCACATATAAATAAGAAATATTTCTCAATTTCAAAAGACTTAGATAATTTCAATACAATGTAGTAACAAAATCTTTCCAGCGTTTCATGTGGCCCAAAGCAGAATATTTATTTCAAATTAAATATAACTAAAATACACTGTATTTAATACAAACACTTTTTTGTACCTGTGTAGATTTTGCTGCTACACCTTTATTTTAAATGATTCTGTCATTATTTTCAGTTGTTACTATATTATACAGATGTGGGATTATATCACCATCTGATTTTTGGAGTTCTTGAATGTTAGCATTAAATGAATTTGGCATTCCACATTTGGTGACTTCTATTATTGTGCCTTTTAAAAGAGTTATTTGTGATCTGTATTTGCTTTCTCGTGGGCTTCTGGTTATTATCTTCAATATTCAATATTTATTCTTAAAAAATTATTATTTCAAATATTCAAATATTTTGAGAAGTCTCATTCAGACCTAGCTATGTTACTAAGACAGGCTGATGACGACATGGAGTAGTTTAATGATTGTATATTTGACTTTCTTTTCTAGTAAATTAATTAGTTACTTTACCACATGAAATCTAGGTCAGGCTCATTCTGAAGGAATTGTCTCCACATGTTGATGGAAGAAATATTTTTTACTGTCATGATGCACCCAGATTAGAAGATGATAGGATGAGAAATTTCAGACTAAATGTGGTTTTAACTGTTATCGTTTAAAATTCCCTGGAAAAAGAACTCTATTCAATAAATACAAATGATGATCTCATCATTAAGGGAACAATTTCCTTATTGGAAAAAAAATGTATTTCTAGTTCTAAAGAACTCTTTATTTGAAGTGCCTTTAGAGAGGACCCTGCAACCTTATGGAGGTTGGACAAAGTGAAGTTCGGTTAGTGAGTGAGTGTGGGTGATAGAGAAAAATGTCCAAACATCTGGATAAATTTATCCAGGAAATGAGAAAACCAGTAAAATAGAATAATAACAATTCCACCAGTCTAAGAGAGGGAAGTCTAAAGAGACAGCAAATGTTTAAAAACTGATTAACTTCATTTTGATGAAAATTTTTGTGTTAACTTTCAGATATAGTGGGGTTCATTCTCACTGACAGACTTTTCAAAAGACCGGAGGAGAACATGGGAGCTATTGCAGGAAGGGCTGTGGCTGGTCACTGGTGGCAGGGGTTGTCTGCAGCCTAGTGAGCTGTGTGTGGGTGACCGTGTCTGACATTCAAAAACACAGCTTATGTAGATAATCTGGAGGCCATTACAGCATGAATCAATAATACATAGTCTCAACTAAAGCTCAATGTGATATGTTTCTAAGTAGGGCATATTTAATAAATTAGCATTACTGAGTTGTCAATCTTTTACTATTTAACTGACAAGTTCACACCACTAAACATGGAATGTCATGGGTCTTAGACATAGTGAACTCCAAACTGCATTTCTCTATTCCCTGCATCTGGTTCTAAGACCTGTTAGCCAATGAGCACATGTCCACTACTGTCCCTGCTTTAAGCTCCCCAGCTGAGCATGTTACTTGCTTTCAGGGAGTCAGTGAAAATGACATAACAAGTCTGTGGGGATTAACTACTCTCCCACAATATTACCGTTAGACTAATTGTCTCTTTATTTTTACTTTAAGGGAAGACTTGCATCCTTTAGATAATTGTATGGCAGAAACTTCTGATTACTTTTTAAATCTGGGAAAGATAGCTAAAATAAATGCTAGATTATTACAATTTATTTTAGGCTGCATTTTACATCAACATAAGATATCACTTTGAGGATCAGGAAGCTACATAACTTTTCAACTCTATCTTAGTCATTTTCATAGTGTGATTTACTGTTTCAAATAGTGCAAATTACAGAAAATGTCAAACACACATGCAAAAGTAAGTACAAAAGGATATTCCAAATTACATGGCGTATCTGGTATACTGGATTTTCTTATCCCATGATTTTTTTCTCTAGTAGAGTTTGAAATCTAGTCTTGTATATAAATATATACATAAACTTTATATATTCATATTCTTTAATATATGTTATACTGGAAAATATATTGACGGTTAATGCATATTACGCAGTTAAATAGTGAATACAGCCTCACACAAGTTACCTAATTCTTCTGCCAGAAAGTTTTTAAAAAATATGTCAATTATTTAGATATTTCTTCAAATTGTTTGATATTGGCTGTACTTGGCTCTTTGGTGTGACAAAGATTTTGGAATTATAAATTTTGAGTGGAACTTGAGAGGTTTTCAAATATAGTAAAGTTACATTACATAAAAAAATAATGCTTTTATAAGATTATTCTAAGGAAAACTGAGACTCAGAGAGAGTAATGTACTAAGTTACACACTGATAGTCTGAGATTTTATCCTTTTTTTCCCGAATCAAAATGCTGTATTCTTTTCTATTTCTATGGAGCTCTCAAGAGTTTAATGAGCAGTCAGGTATTCAGTTAATTGCCTATGTGATTTTAGACAAATAAAAAGCATCTTACTTTATAGGGAATGACATTGTTGATTATCTAGGTCTCCATTCCAGTCCCTCTCTGTACTGATCTCCTTCTAATAGTAGCTTACCATGGAGGGGGAAAGAACATGAGTTTTGAAGGAAGATAGGTTTTGGGGAATCTCACAAACATTATTTACTATTCTGTCAAATGCAAATAAAATGCCCCTTCTAGAGCTTTTGTGAAAATTATAGACAGAGTTTGTAAAATTATCGAATCCAGCGCCTCATCTTGCCTCCTTCTACCACTGGCTTCCATCTTAGGGTCCTTTCTAAAAACTCATTGCTTTGTATGGAGCCTGAATTTTTCTCGTTAAGGCAAAGAGAAATCCAAGGAAGTGTTACAGGGAGTAAATTTTTGTGCTTTGGAGAATATTTCCATTTTAAAAGAGGACAGAATGAAGCGAGCATTTTTTTTTTTTAATAATTGGTAATGGTGGAATATCAGGAACCAGGAAGATGAAGAAAACTAATAGGCTAGTTTTTCCTTTTTAATGTTTTCCAAAGAACACTAAGTTGACAACTAAGTCATCTTCCAGTGCACAAGTCACTTGTGCTTGGAGTATAATGATTCTGATGGGGAAAGCAGCAAGTTGATAGCACCATATCTTCAATTTAAGGAAACCAGAAGTTTAAATTACCCTTCAAGTTGACTAAATCAATGCTCACAAATATCAGTTATATAGGAATTAATTCTTTATGAGTTATATTCTTAGAAAATAGTTTGGATATATAATTCACTAGCTTTTCAAATCTTATAAGAACATAGAATCAGAAAAATAAGCTACATTTCCTCCCCATCTTGAATGTTGGCGTTCTGTGTGAGGTTTGCTGGTTGGTAGCTTTGCCAGGGCTCCATTTCTGATATACTAGCCTGTTATTCTCAAATATCAGAATTTATTTTGGATGCAAAGCTTTGTGTAACATACAGGCTATTAGTATATGTTGAAAAATCTTCAAGTGTTTTCACTTTTTTCAACAAACATTTGGTGTCCTTTGTGTATTTGGTGATGTGATTTACTGTTCTTGAAGAAGAGGTCAGTGGCTCAGGTGGAATATGAGAGTTTGGCATACACCTAGGTTCCAGGGCTACAAATAAACTATCTTTATTTCATTCAAACATTGAATGCAGTGGTAATTTTATGAAAGAAAACAAATCCAGAAACCAGAATATGCTCTAAGACTCATGAATATATAAAATAAGAGTTTAGATGACAGTATCTATTGGAGAGAGGTGCTGATTTTAACTGGAAACATTTTTGCATGAAACATTCTGAAAATACATGAGTTGACACTTTTTTCCAAAACTGTTTACAAAAGTATTCTTGCAAAAGTTCTACCAGGAATTTGTATGCGTATTACACATATTCCGTTATGTGATGAGAAGACACACATGAATTTGAAAGCCAAGACCAATGGAAATGATTGTGAAAACTTGCTTTTGGTCAGACAGATATGGACTTACTTAGGAAACTTTTATTTTTGCCGAAAGGTTTGTTTACAAAATTTTCCTACTATAGTTCTCTTCACTGAGTTAGATAATTACTAGGTAGTCCAATATGGCATGCTCTGAAATTATACCTTTACACATAGCTCCCAGTAGAAATCATAGAATCCTTTCCTCCCCCTAATTAGTGTCAAGTGCTCCATCTTATCTTAGTTATGTTTTCTGATTAATAGAATCTTAGAAATCATATCAAGAGGCAGCATAACTATGGCCCATGGTCTTTGGAGTCAGGAAACCTAAGACTGAACCCCAACTCTGTCTCTGTACCACCATCAGCAATTTATTTGATCTTGCAAAGCCTCAGTTTGCTCATCTGCAAAATAGAGATAATAATATTTTGTACCTCCCAGCATTTTTGTGAGAAATAAATGAGATATTCCATGTAAAGCATGTAGTGACTGGAACATATTAATTCAGTAATGAATGATGATAGTGGTGATGATGATGATCTAACTTAATATGTTAACATTGTAGGTTATTTGTGAGTTTGTAGGAAACGTATGTCACTACATTTTCTTTTCTCCCAAGACATGGAATTGACTTAGAATGATAATAGTGAATAATCTGCAAATGAAAGTGACCATGGTAAAATATATCAAATAAATTCTTTCATATTTTTATATTTATAATAAAGGTTCAAATCCAGGTTCAAATAAAAGGTTCAAATCCCTTTTTATGTATAACTTTTAAATATTCAGTCATCTAAGACTCCAGAATTTAGTAAGTAGCATATATTATTTCTGTCAGTAGAGCGGAAGTTGCACGTTTTAGGAAGTTAAAAATGTATAGAAATCATATGAAGGCTTAAATGAATATTTTTTTACAGAATTAAACTTACTTGGTTAACAGGTTCAATTTAAACAGGTAAAGGGAAAGGGAAGAGTGAAATAATTACATTCTTGTAATTGAAAACAGAATCAGCTTGGTTTGTGCAAGTTCCCAAATTTAGCAGCTTTAACGAAGTAAATAATACCATTTGCCTCTACGTGTCAGGAAAGCACTTATCCCCACTTCCGTTGTGTTGAAGAGCCTCAAATAAACAACTAAGATCCTTGGAAGATTTGAGTTAGAGACCCTTGGAAGGAGAAAGTCTGTCTGTAGACTTGGGACTGTCACCTTTCACTTTGTGGCAGACATTTAGTATTGGTTGAATGAATTATTAAGTGGGGTCTAGATTTTCTAAAAAAAAAAAATTAATGCACTGATTTGGTAAAAGTGGTTGAGATAATTTTGGGCAAACAGATATTAGAATACACACTGGCCATCTGTGTGACTTACGTGACAATCTAATCCTTCCAGCATTTCTTAGGAAATTGACTATTAAATCTGGAATGAATAAATGATTGCAAAATGATTGAATTTTTGTAAATTAGTGCTTATTTATGCAAATTGTTTTGCAAATAAAATACTTTCTAGTGTAATTCATAATCCTTTCAAAAATACTTTGTTATAATATCTGTTTTCCTTTTGACAGCAGGAAAATTATTTCCTTTACATGCATAATATAATACACTGGGTAGATATGATTTACTTAGGCTGCAGTTCGGCTTCTTAAAACCAAAAAAATATATATTTTCATAACTGTGATTATCAGTTAGCATTTTGCTTAACCAACATATTGAAAGTCTATTCTGTGAAACAAAAGATAAATCCATATTTATATGTCTCTGTGACAGATATGGAAAATTCTTATTTTCTCTCTCAAGCAGGGTCAGATTGCCAATGAAATTCCCCGTTTCCCCTTTTTACTTACCTGTCCTTTATTCAGACTCAAAATGGTTTTACTGTTCCTCCCTCTCCCCTTATACTCAGCAACCTGACCCTGTTGAAAGATGATGCATCTTATTTCTGTGCTTTCCCCCCCAGTCCACAATATCAGCATGTCTCATCCTCTAATGCAATCACCTTTTGTCAGTCTTGCCTCCACTCTGCGCCCACAGCTAGCAGACTAAACTCCCCACGCACCAGAGCACACCTACCTATGCTCAAGGGCCCTGAGGACTTCCTGTTTCCTGAAGAAAACTTTCAAATTTCAAACTCACAGATATTACCATTTGTACTTGTCTTCTCCCTTAATGCTTCTTACACAGCCTCCTGCTCCTGCCAAAGTGGTTACCTATGCTCCAGTTCTTGATCTGTGCCTCACTCCCATGACACCATTCCTCCCCGCCCTTTCAAGATGTTGACATCCTCCCACCATTCTGGATCCAGTTTAAGGTTATCTCTTCCAAGAAAGCTTCCCAGACTTCCCCATGATTCCTCTTTCCTGATTCCCCCCCTTTTCTAAGTACCAGAAATCTTATTGTGACTGTCACTAAATTGGTAACTAGCTTTTGAGAGGGAAGGTGGCAGAGGGAGAACAAACATCTCTTGAACATCTGTCATGAAGCACTCTGATGGCGCCTTACACATGTGTCAGCTAATTGTCACCACCTGTGGAAACAGAGGCTCGGGGGAGGGGGTCAAGTGATTTTTATATAAACATATAGCTGAAGTTGTTCCTTCAGGGTTTGAAATCAAGTCATCTGATATCAAATTTCAAATTCTTTTTATATGCCATCTTAGTCAATCACTCAAAATACAGTAAGTTAGAGACAGTAAATAGTGTCTTTGATTTGAAATGTCTACTACTCATTAATTTGGCCGATACATATTTAGCGGGCACCTATTATGTGGTAGACACTGTTGTCTATGCTTTGAGAGGATTCAGATGATGAGGAGGAGGAGGAAGAGGAGGATGATAGTGGTAGTAGTTAACATATTTATAGTAGTTATGTGCCAGGCACTTTTCTAAATACCTGATTTGTTCTTTGCAATGATTCCATGAGGAAGGTTCTAGCCTTATTCTTTTTATACATGAGGAAACAGGTATAGAGAGGTTAAGGGACTTGTTCAACACCACACAGCTAGTAATGAGCAGCACTGGATTTGAACTGGGAGCACTGGCTCCTAAGCACACCATTACCCTGCTCTACAAACAAAGGAGACCTAATTCCTGTCCTCAAGATGACAGACTTTTGTATCAGTTTATTCTTATTTCTGTCCATGAATAGCTAAGCAGGACAATGAGTAGCATGCATAAATGTTTTATTATTTATTCTGTAAGATTTGGATTCAGGACTTTCTTCATTCTTTTGTATAACTTAAGTAAATGATAATTTAAATGGGTAACTTTTCCCTCAACCTATAAAAAGTCAAATTACAGATACAAATTTCAGATGCAAACCTTCCCTAGGACATCATTTGTCCCATGGCCATGGCAAAGCTTGAGTAAACATTTATTCATTGACTAACATCAACTTCCCTCAAGTTGGCAAAATCAGCAAATAATGCCAGAAGTAAGCTGTTTTCTCATCTAATTTGGATTAGATCAGTGATATTCATGAAGACTTTTTTGAGTATGAATATATATATTCTCCAAATTGTTTGCTTGTGTTATCAAATCCCAACCAAAACAAAGGTTGACTAAAAAAGCACTTGGTAAAATGCTGTAAAATAATAAATGCTATATTTAGCAAACTTTTTAGAGGACACGTGCCTAGGGAGTTCTTTCTCTCATGGCCTGAAGCTATTGCTACAAAAAAAAAAATAAAAAGAAGAGCGGAGAGATTTTCTTACTTCTGACTGAGGGGATGTCTGCCCACACTTGGATAACATGACAGCCTATACCTTCACTCTCAAGGCACTTCTGGCTTCAGTCAGATACTGTGAGAAATGTGTAAAGGGTACTCTTTTCTTTCCAATGGCTTCAAAACCTCTTTTCTATCACAAACAGTATATCTACTCTGACTTATATGTTTGGGTGAACTTTTCTTTTTATACTCATGTATATGATAATAACAAAAAAATTTTCCAGGAGAAAAATGAACATTTTTGTGTGTGCATTAGTTTGTATTTAGAGGCTATGTTATTTCTTGGATTCTAGAGTTATGGTACATTTTGAAGGATAGCCTGGCTGGAATTTTGGTTAGACTTCAACAGTAGGGCAAAATACAACACTGTTGGTAGATAACCATCCACATCCGTTTTTTTTTTTTTTTTTTTTTAATAATTTTAACCCTATTTTGTAAAAAAACATTATTCTCTCTCTTTTTTTTAAAGATTTTATTCATTTATTTGAGAGAGAAAGTGTGAGAGAGAGAAAGCACGAGGGGGGTAGGGTCAGAGGTAGAAGCAGACTCCCGGCTGAGCAGGAAGCCCGATGTGGAGCTCCATCCAAGGACCCTGGGATCATGACCTGAGCCGAAGGCAGATGCTTAATGACTGAGCCACCCAGTCCTATCAAAGAGTCATTTTTATTTTATTTTATTTATTTTTAAAAAGATTTTTATTTATTTATTTGAGAGAGAGAGAGAGCACATGAGAAAGCACAAGCAAGGGGAGCTGCAGAAGGAGAGGGAGAAGCAGGCTCCCTGCTGAGCAGGGAGCCCAATGCAGGGCTCCATCACAGGACCCTGGGATCAGGACCTGAGCCGAAGGCAGGTGCTTAACCAACTGAGTCACCCAGGTGCCCCAGAAGTGCCATTTTTATTTTCACATCTACCATCAGGCTTAGTAAATAAAGGAGGCAAGTAACATTTATTAAGCATAAGTCCCTGTTGTAAACTACACCAGCTCTTGATGAGCACATCATCTTGATGATGACTTTAATTACTCCTAGGACCTTATGAGATTGGCGTATTATTCATTTTATAGAGACACAAAGTGAGAGAGAGTTAAACTTGGCATAAAAGCAGCATATTGGGGATGATACAAACCTAATTCAATTTAACTTTAACCAAAAAAAAGAGAGTCTGGGGCAGTTAGCTCTACCTGGGGAGAGTGGAGAAGGAACTGTAACAAGCACAGACTGATTCAGAGTCATGGATGTTTTCTCTTGCTCCCATTTCCACTCACCTCTTTCTCCTTCTCTAGCCTATATCTCAGTTACATTTTCTTCTGTGAGGTGGCCTCATTTTTTTCAACTACACATGGGCCTTCTCCATCAAAGGCAATTGATAAGGAAGCTGAGTTGCCATTAACTATGTGAGACATTGGTTGAGAGCCCTAAGTCCTCTCAGGAGCCTCATCTATAAGTTGAAGGGCTGAAACTGGGATGACCTTCTCACTCTCATTCTTAGATGCCCCCAGGGACCATTCACATCCTTCTTTCTCAACTCATCTTCCTTTTATATATTTCCCCTAATAGTTCTTTTTTTTTCTTTTTAGTTTTTTTTTTTTATTTATTTGATAGAGAGAGACACAACAAGAGAGGGAACACAAGCAGGGGGAGTGGGAGAGAGGGAGAAGCAGGCTTCCCGCTGAGCAGGGAGCCCAATGTGGGGCTCGATCCCAGGACCCCGGGATCATGACCTGAGCCGAAGGCAGACACTTAATGACTGAGCCACCCAGGCACCCCTCCCCTAATAATTCTTGATTTACCTGTAGCTCCAGGAACTAATGCCATCTAAGAGAGAGAAACTACAATAGCCTGCCTTAGTTTTACTATTTGAAATAAAAAAGCTAAGGTCTAAAACTGAAAGGGAAAACAAAATTGCAAATACAAAACATTACCATCAAAGAACTTGCAAATCATTGACCCACACAGTCTGTAATGGGGAAAAGGTGAAGAATGAAGACAAGTCAGAAAACTGAGCTTCAATTTAAATTTACTGCTTATTTCCAAGTGGCTTTGGCATTGTTCTTTGATAAGTGTAAGTGAGAATTTTTAGGATTATTTCAAATTGAGAAGGTGGCAACCAATTAGTACCTTGATGGTCACCTGCCCAATGGTCATCTCAATGTAGCAGGACAGGTGGCTCCTTTAGGTTTAGCTACTCCAGCAGACAGGACATTTCTCTTTTAATGTCTGAAAATATCACTTCAAGGAAAGGGCTTTTATTGACATGCTTGGGTTTCATACCTATTTCTGGACCTATCACTGCATTTAGGATAGGATACTGTGATTAGTCAGGCCTGGGTCAGGACAGGGGTTCCTCCTGGTGGGTTGTATGCATGAGTACTTGTGTGCGTGTGGCTTTATTTCACAATAAAAATTTTCCTGAAAGGTAGAACTACTCCAATTTATGGGAAGAAAATGTTACTCTGTGGATCATTAATTATAACAAAGAAAAGTAAATTTCCAATAGAGTCATTGTATAGATATTTTCACATATACTAATTTCCCACTGACATTGAATTTTTAGACAGCAGGACAACCTGAAACATTCTTTTTTGAAGGAGGGAGAGTAATTTCAGATTATAATTACTATTATTATTTATGCTTCTTGTGTGCAATCTATTTTTAAAGATAAAAGCCTTTTCCTAAGAGTTGTTCCTCAGAGTATATAACTGAACATGAAAAGAGAAAGAAGGTACTGATCAGCATCCTAGACACTCATATGTACCTTAAAAGTAGGATTTGGCAACTTCTTAAATTTTTATAAAATATAATTTTTGTTTTGAATTAATGTTATAAATGAGCAGTCTGATATGTTTTGAGGTGATCTAGGTGAAATGAGTGCAGCAGGACCTTCAGATGCAGAAAAGTAGTAGGTAAATAAAGTGACTAAAGTTTCCCATCACTTTTTGTTAAGGCAGGATATTTTGCCATGAAAAATGACTTCAGCCATGGTCAGAGGATGCTAGCAAACCAGACTCTGAAAACCCAGACTGATCTGGAGAAATCATTAACCTATTATGATTGTGGTCAGATTGAAGACAAACTGAGAGCATAGCTCTGTCCAAAACATATATCTGGGCCATCTGACATATACTACCAAGGGAGGAGTTGTTCCTTTGGAGCTAGGATTTAGAATGGGCTTTGATTCCAAGCTATATACATACATAAGCAAAAGTAAGATGGACTCTTTGACTTAGCTTTGTGGGATCTTATCTGATTCCATTACTTTAACTGCTCCATTAGTAGACTTATTTCTAAAATGAATTCTTTCATTTAGTAGATGTTTACTGAGTAGCCGTTCATACCAAATCTAAACATGGGATATTCAAAGATGAATAAGAAATAGTGCGATGAATGCTGTTCAATTTATGGAGTGTTATCAGGCTGCTCTCATAGAGCTTATGTTCCAGTGTAGAGCAGTAGAAAACAAACAAATGATACCTATGCAATTATGGGGTGATCAAGGGGTGATAAGTGATAGGGATTAAAATCAAGCAATGTAAGGGGATCGAGAGTGACCTGAGTCAGTGCTGTCTTACATAGGGTGATCTGATGAGGTGAGACTGAATTCAGTGAAAAGAGCCACATTAAAGATAAAGGGAACGCCAACCTGGATATAGAGCATGCCAACCAGAGGAGAGAGCAAGTACAACAGCCATGAGGCAGGACCATTTTTTTGGTGGATTTGAAAAGCAGCAAGGGAGCCAGTATGATTGTTGGAAAATAAGGGGCACTGTGGAAGAAGAGGAGATCTGAGAGGTAGCTAGTGAACTTGGGTAGGGCTTTGTAGTCTGAGATATGGGCTTTGGTTTTATTCAGAGTGAAACGGGAAGGTATGGGAGGAGAGAGCCCAATCTAAACATGATCTGATTTAAGTTCTACAAGGATCCCCATAGGGTGGGATGAGGGTGGGGAAAGCAGGGTCAACATCTGGCAGCTATTGCAATGGTCCCAAGGAGGATAATTTAGTTTGGATAAGAAGGATTAGTGCTGGAGTGGGAAGAAGTGGTTGGATTCAGAATATATTTTGAGGGTAGAGCACAAAAATTTGCTGATTGATGAGTTGGGTATATGATGTGAGAGAAGTAGTCAAGGATGACCTTAAGACTTTCATCTGAGATGTGTAGTTATCATTTGCTAATATGAATAAGACTAAAGAGAGACAGGCAGTTGGGGTATGATTAGAAATCAAGAGTTCAGTTTTGGATACATTAGGTTTGCTCACACTCATGTACATACACACTTCCACACACTTAAGTAGAAGTATTTGCATAGACAGTTGAACACATAACTCCAAAGTTCAGGGACTAGGTACACCTGGAGTGGGGATTGTCAGTATATAGATGGCATTTAGGCCATGGGACCAGATTAGGCTACTCAGGGACCCAGAGGGTGAACTTTACATCACCTTCAGATACAATAGACTATGAGTAATAAAGTATGGGAAAAACACAATCTCACACTACCTTGAGGTTATTTATATCAAATTAAAGATTCATCCATTCTCATTCGTTTATTAGTCTGCTCACATTTACTTAATAAATATATATTTGGTGCCCAGTCAGGCACTGTACCAAGAACATAGTGAACAAAAGCAGTGACGCACGTGGCTCGGACAATTCTATACTATAAAACTCATCTGTAGGGACACCTGGGTGGCTCAGTCGGTTGAGCGTCTGCCTTCAGCTCAGGTCATGATCCCAGGGTCCTGGGATCAAGCCCCTCATTGGGCTCCTTGCTCAGCGGGGAGCCTGCTTCTCCGTCTGCCTGCCACTCCTCCCGCTTGTGCTTGTGCTTGTGTTCTCTCTCTCTCTCTGACAAATAAATAAATAAAATCTTAGAAAAAAAAGCACCTCATCTATAGTCTACTCCAAAGTATCAAAACCATTATGATATCAATGATTAGCTTTTAATAGATATTCCACTTTTAATTCCTATTTCTTTTATTAACCTTTTTGTCCCTAAAAAATAGCATATATATCTTTTGGTCTCCTGGAGAGAATGCTGAGCTTGGAATCCTTGGCTGTCTTTACTGAAATAAAATTCAGGGGGAAAAAATGAATTTATTGTAGTATAGGCCAGGACTGTCTGAAAATAAGGTAACTGCACATTTTCCATACAGTTTATAAAATATGATTTCATGACTCATGAGACAAGGTAAGCTTTAGCAAATCCACTGGGATGAATAAACATGAGTTTCTAGAAGAGATGAAGTAGCAGAAATAGAGCAGGAGGTAACATGAAAGAAATGTGAATTATGATACTTATTTATAGTGTAAAAACCTGCCATAGTCTGATTGAGATTGATCCATATGTAGCCTGATCTTTTCTCCTGTAACTGAGGCTCTTTCCCAAGGGATACCCAAGCTTGAGGCCAGAGTCTTTCTAGCCAGACTTTTTTCCTGGCTCAGAGAGACTGCCATCCACTTCAGTCCAGAGAGTGAAACATTAATGACTCTTCATGTAAAAAGTTATAAGATTACTGGAAAGAGAAGTTGGACAGATGCTCTGGCCCTTTTCAGATATTTAAAAAACTGAAGTCCAGTTACGACTTTTCCAGCAATAGGTCCTGCTCAATAGGTCACAAACCACTTCCATATGATTTTAGCTATAGACTGTGTATCCCTAATTATCTGTGATTTTAATTCGTTGAGGTAGCCAATCAGTCATTGCAGTGAGGGGAAAGACACAAAGAACACACTTAAATACACAAAATATAAACAAAAATAGCCAAGATGCTTTATTTGATTTACTTGTTTGGACATTAGTTTACCTGTATACTATAGAAGGTTACATGTCTGCCCCTGTGGGCTCTGTTTTGAGCATTAGGTCTCTAGCCTTTCTCTCATCCAGATGATCTGCACCATTCTGCCAGAATAATTATTCCAGCATGTTAGCAAACCAAAGAGGCACAGCTAAGAAATCTTTAGTGCCTCTTCATTGTCTACATAATAAAGTTATATTTTTTAGCCTGGCATTCAAAACCCTTTACAACACTAAGTACCTTTCATTTATTTAACAATTTAGTTTTTAAGCTCCTGCTATACACCCAGCATTGTGCTTGGAGCTGGGTATCAAGCAACGAACTAGAGTGTCATATCCTTATGGGACCTTATAATCTGTGAAAAGCCTGGCATTAAACAAATGGCCACACAAATAATTAATTACAAAGTGAAAACAAGAACATGCAGTGAAAACTGAAAGGACCCTTGGCCTTGGCAATTAAGTCATTAATATCAGTCTCTTAAAAGTTCTGTTTCGGGAGAAGAAGACCAGTTTTAGGAAGATGAGGGAGAATCTAGAAAACATACAGGCTTTGGAGGGAGAGGAGTATGAATTTTTGATACACTAATCCCTCTGTAGCCTAATCTGGCTCTTTCCTTACATTTGCTTTGATATAGTGTATGTCTTTCTATCACTGTTTAGCAGTTACATGGACAAATGTCACTCTTCCACAAAATGTTTACAACATGGAACAAAAATATATCTAAAATTCTGCTGCTCAAGCTGGGGTGGGGTGGGACTGTTATCTCCCCAGAAACCACCAGTTCCTAGAACTTGATCCCCTGCATCTTCCTATGCTCTAACATACCTTTTGTCAGAACACTGGTTGTATACTTTGTTAATCAAATACATTAAGTACTTTTGTTCATTTAAAGGAATACTCTTGAATTACCCTGATGCAACTGATCAGCTAGCTATAAGATGTATGCTTTCACATAGGGTATGTTTGAAGAAAATTTCTCGCTCTTTAAGATGAGTATCATTATTATCTTCCCAGCTTGGCAATGTAGAATCTATAAATCTGTGTTGAGACAGTTGGGTGTTATATTTCCTATTCTTACAATGCTCTAAGATAACTTCTCTAGGGCTTTCATCCTAATTAATGCCATTATGACCTTAAGGGACATGAGATCCTACCCTTTTAAATCTCTGGGCTAACTGGATAGTACCCAGGTGAGACCAGGCTAGAATATTAAAATAAGACATAATTAAATGCTTAGGGCAAACAAAAAGGAAATAACTAGAGAGCAGTGTGCACCGAGGGAAAATGATTTATAAGACAGATTCTGTTCGTCCTCGCTTGTAGTTTCTTACAGTGATGACCCTCTCTCACCTAGGCACCTACCTTGATCTGAAGGGCAGAGAGTGCCTGTGATCCTTGACGCTGCCAGTTTATTGAATAAGTTGGATTCTATGTGCAAGAAGACAACAACATGTTTCTCACTATTCTCCATTAAATTCACTTTGTCAAATAGCTCTTATACTGCATCTGGGTCTTGATCAAGTGCTATGATGTTTCTGGTTATTGTTAAACAATAAAACATCCATTTATTTCAGTGTAATCACATTATCTTGCTCACTAATGCTATTTCAAGTTTTTCTCTTCACCCAGGTCAGGCACATTTCAGGCTTAGAAGACTGTAGCTGAAGGGGGTTAGTAAGGTCAGTGTCTTTTCTTTTTTTCCATCTTCTGCTCTACTCATTCTCCATCATTCTGTATCTAGTATTGATGCCCTCTGGATGTTGCTGATTCACAGTGATGATTTTTGGTGTTGTTGCTCTAGTGTCTTTTGTGATTCTTCGGGGGGTCCCTTCTCAGTTCCTTTGACATGGTAGATACTGCCTGTTGCTAATTGTTTATAATCTTCCTTCAAGGCCCCTGGATTCTGATGGATGGCTCTAATGATCCTTGCCACATCCTCTCATGCCTCCAGGCCCTCTTCTTCATCAGAGTCCTGCTCAGGATGAATCAGCCCAGCTTCTTTCTCTGGAGTCTACATCCAACCCCAGGGAAATTCACACAGACTTAAAAGCACAAGCCATTCCCAACTTAGCCACCTCTTCTTGCTCTAATGCCCTAGGGCAATTTGCTAAACTAAAGCCTTTGTTTTTAGGAAGGAGACCAATATCAGCCCCTTGTCTCTTAAATTTCAGGGAATGTATATCGGGCTATACAAAGTTGTTCTGTTCCATGGCTTGAGAGAAGAGGGAAGCATCCCATTTCTCCTCCTTTGGAAGAGGGAAAAAATACACAACACCCTGACAAATATCTGCAAAGAAGTTCTTACTACTGCCATACTCAAACTCTTTAAAACCTCTCAAATAAGTTCATCTGCCTTTATTCATTTAGCCCGGAGATGAGTGATGGGCAGAGGATAGAATTTGCTCGAAAATCTTTTAGACCTCCCTGCATAAGTAGCCTAGTCTTTGCTTTAAGATATGAAGGTACTTGGTGTTTATTTTTTAATTTCTCTTTTACTGAACTCTCATCTGAAACTCTGAGAAAACAGAAAATGATACATTTAACATCCTGTTCCATTTTCCAGGTGTATTTTAACATGAGTCTAGATTATTTAAAATCCAAAGTCAAGTCTTAGGAGGCCCTACAAGAAATGGAATGCCCCTCTCCAGCCTATTTGAAGTCTGCTTTTGAAGTTCTAATAGTTCATATATGGATCTGCTTCTTATCCATTGAATTACATCAGGAATACCCAGGTGCCCCTGTATTGGTCTTTCTTTTAAGGTCTCAACAGGACAATGTATCAGAGTACAATGCAGTAAAACTTGCAGGTATGCAAAGGCATAATAGCAACTAGTTCTCTTGTTCTAATGATTCTTCTTGCCCATTGGCTTGTTCATCTTCGTGATGTTTGGCTATGGTTAAGTCTATGGTACATTGTCTCAGAATACCATGAAAAAGCTAACTGGTCCACAAGGGGATTGCAACTGGCCTCATAATTCTCTGCCAAACTGAGCCAGGCAGAAACAGCCTCCCTGTAAAGGGAATATATTCTCCTCAGTTAATGGTTGGATTCAAGACAAAAAAAATATTTAAAAAACTAATTAGTTTCTAACAAATTGCCAATATTTTAAAATAACTGCGTTCCATAAAAGATTAATGTTTTTAGAGATGCTTTTCAAGAAAATGGGCATGGAAAGTATTTTTGTGGAGGAAATAGTTTAATTTCCCATAGTATTTATCTAGTATCTTGCATTCCAAATAAATGAACTAATTAATCATTCTACTGTTTGTACACAAATTTCCCAAGATACGATTTTTCCACTGGCACTTTTAAACACTGAGCAACTGCAGTGTTGTGATAATATTTTGGGAAATTTTTATACTAAGCCTTGAAACTTCTAAAATCAATTGTAGTTGTCCTACTGGTCAAAGTATATGTCTCTAAATTCTGGAGAGAGAAGATAATGTATTTTCTCAATGCCCATAAGCATGGATTTAGCTGAGAAATTTTATGTTACAATGCTTTAAGAATTATTTGTGTCTGTGTTCATGCTAACAGTAAATGTTCATTTGTCTTATTTGGAGAAAAAAAAAACCAGGCAGATTCCAATGTTACTATAAAGTTTAGCTCTGTTTTTTCTGCCTTTCTCATTTTAGTGACTCCCACAGTGGAGTCACAGTGCCCCTCACCTGCAAGCTCATCGTTAGCTGAATTCCTAAGTCATTCCAACTGTGTGATGGAGCCTGGATCCAGATTTCAGAGTTCTGGGAATGAGGGTGATCTATGTGATTCCATTGCATTTCTTCTTCCTCCTTCTGCTTTTGTCCTGTTTGATGGTTAGGTGCCTACTTGGTTCATCAGGGGCTTGATACCCTGTCTTTTCCAGTGAGCCTTGCCTTGAGCCATTACCTCTGTCACTAGATCTGTCTTTCACAGCCTTATTAACTGCTTGGAACTAAAGACCTCCCTGTTCCCTATGTTCTGACTTGATGTGGAACCTAATCCTGACTAGACTGGATTAGATCCCATTGATATTGATAATTTGCAAACCACATCTGAATTCAACTTGTCCCAAACAGCTATTCTTAGAGAGTTTACTCTCTACTTCCTCCCTTTATTCTCTGCCTCACATTTCTAAGATTTTGGAATACTTGTGTCCAAGCTCTGACAATTAAGGGAGACATTATAAAATTATCATTATCATAGCATATCTGGAATTTCTAAGGATTTCAAAGAAATCCTTAAGCAGGAAAATCTTATTGACAAAAGGGAATGAAATAGGTTTTAAAAAGTACTATTTGATGGTCAGTGTCTTTTGATAGAAAAAAAAAAACAAAAGCTTTGTTGATAGATTTGGGTTTGAATTTCAATACTGCCAATTTCTAATTTTGTGATTTTGGGAAAGTTACCTTGCTATACTGAGCTCCATTTTTTTCCATCTGTCAAAAAGAGGCTTGTAATAGGTAGCTACCACAACTAATACGAAAATTAAATAAGATAACATAGGTACAAGCTCATCACTTTTGGTGATCATATACAAGGTGTCTAATAAATGTTTGTCCTAATGCTAGCCTGGAGAGAGGTCTCTAGTGGTGTCCAGGGGATTTAAATTTTGGTTTTAACTTGTTCAGTATTATCACCAATGATCCAAATGAAGATATGCCTATGAAATATTTAGATAACATAGAAACAGGAATATAACAAAGTTAGACTGAGGTCAGTAGATAAAACTTTGATGGAATAGAATCTTGGTTTGCAAGGAGGGGAGAGGTGGAATGGTTTATATGAAAGTGACTTCATGTAATTAATACATTTAATATTACTGATTTATAGGAAGTTTCCATTATACTCTTTGTATATATAAGCTTGAAATGGCTTTATTTCATCCAATACTGGCCCCCAACTGTGTTAATGAACCTTTTTTTCTCCCTCCTGAATGGAAGGTCTCATAAGAACATCTTGGGCACCAGTATATATGTGTAAAAGTGAATTACTCATTTGGAGAAAGCCAAGTAGACAGGATCAAGGAGATTCTCTTTTAGGAGGTATTGAGAGGTGTTATATAAATGAAACAAAAATGGCCTCTGTGTATTGGCCCCTAGATTGTTTATTTCTTCCTGCAGGCTGAGACCTGTTAACTCAAAAGCCTGCCAGTGCCAAATTCAGACTTTTCCACATTCAAGTATTTAAAAAATAGCCCATACAAGCATAATTTTAGCTGTTTAGAGCCAGCCTATTTTGCCCACCTTGCAAAACCTCATCCCACACCACGGCTAGCAATACATAAGCCCCAGCCCCAGAGCTGCTATTGCTCTGTGGAACTCTCTGATCCAGAGACTCCCCATTTTGTGAGCAGAGATCACCTAGACATAAGCTTCCTCTATGATTCCTTTCTCCCTCAGGAGTTCCCTGCCTTCCTCCCCTTCTGCATAGGGTTCCCTGCATTATAGCATCTGGGCAGACTGCTACTGTGGGAGATTTCCCCCACATGCTAACCTGCCCAAGGGTTGCCCAATAAAGCTTTGTGTGTTACTGCCTTTTGTAGTCATTTCTTTTTTTTCTTGAATAGCTCCCAAATCTTCCAAACCTCCTTACCTCTGAAGTGAGGTTGGAGAAGAAATAGAAGTTAGCTTCACTTATATGTTATGCTGATATGTTGGGGTATTTTCCATAAAGATTGCAAGCAAGAAAGGAACATGTTCCCCTTTATATTTTAGGAAGCTCATTCTGGTTGTGTTGTGGAGAATGGGGTGAAGGAGGCAGGAATGGTGGCAGAGATAGTGATACCATATTATCTTATTATCTATTATCTATTACTTTACCATGTAAAGTAATGCAAGAGACCAGAGCTAAGGAGAAGCGGTACATAGGGTTTGGTGGACAACTGGAGGTTGGAGGTGGGTGGTTGAAAGAGAATGAAGAATCAAAATGACTCCACAATTTCTGGCTTGGGTATCTAAAAACTGGTGCAGTCATTAACCTGGAAGAGAGAGTAAGAGAAAGAGCAGATGAGGTGAGAAGGATAATAGTAAGCTTAGGGTAAGTTGGTTTTCATAGGAAGAGGGGAGCTGACTCCTTAAAAGTGAATGAATCCTCTCAGAAGAGTCGGCACAGTGTGATGTTAAGGGGATTAAATACAGAAACTTAAGAAATGCTAGGATTTAAGAAACCTGCCAAAGGCGATCAAGAGTCCACATATGCAGCTCGGAAAGAAGGATGTGAGAGGTAGGGGGAAACTCAGAATAAAGTTTTGTTGTAGCAGCTAATGGTGGAATATTTCAAAAAGAAGAAAAGATCAACAACAGGTCAAATGCCACAGAATTCAAATCATAGAAGGACTGGAAATTGTCCATGTAATTTTGGCAGCCCTGCCGATATCAGAGTTTTTTTGGGGAGCAGTAGAATTTTTATCTCTGATTACTTCTCTGAGAAATAGACATTACATAATTAACATTCATGAATAATGGTGAGAGATGTGAATAACTGTCAATATGTTGGGTAACTGAAATGGTTACATCAACCATGTGAAGTAAATATCACATGAAGATAAATTAATAGAAATGTATAATTTACTGCATCTGAGAAGAAAACAGCACTCATGCATTTCTTCATCTGAACTTTGCATTTGACCTAGTAGATTTAGACCCCCCTGAATATATGAGGCAATATGGAAAATATGGGCTACATTCTTTCACATTAACATATGTGCCTAATTATGACTGTTGCCATAAAATGCTTGAAAGAAGAATTTTCCACAAGAGTTCATAATATTTTGTACCAGTACACCTTTAATTGTTGCTATAGATATTTTATTTGTTTTACTAAAGTTATTTTCAACCTTTATGTTTAAGCAGTAAAATTTGCAGTAATGATTTTTCTTCTTAATTCCCTTACTATATTAAAATATGTACATATAGTCATATTATATCAAATGATATAGTATGTATTTTTTTCCCAAATTACAGTATGCAGATACCATCTCAAATAGTACCTTGTCATTATGTTTCCAATTGTTTTCTTTCAGTCAGACTTTTGGTTATAGTAAATATTTTTCTTGCACTTGAAAAAGTGCTCTGGATTGTATCTGTATGTTAGTTGCAAACCACTTCTAAGTTCTTACTTTTCTTGGGGTGGGGGGAGGAGAAATGGAATCATATAAACCTGAAAAATCAAACCACCTAAGTAAATAAGAGGGAATTCATAGGTATGCAGTGTTACTGTGGTAAATATTTCCAGTCTGTGCATAGAATATCCTTTCTCTCTACTCTCTACCCCCATTCCTTGCTCTTTAACTTGCAAATCTTTATGTATTCTTTAAAATATACACCATTTAGGGTATTATGCTGAGTGAAGTAAGTCAATCAGAGAAAGACATGTATCATATGACCTCACTGATATGAGGAATTCTTAATCTCAGGAAACAAACTGAGGGTTGCTGGAGTGGTGGGGGTTGGGAGGGATGGGGTGGCTGGGTGATAGACATTGGGGAGGGTATGTGCTATGGTGAGGGCTGTGAAGTGTGCAAGACTGTTGAATCACAGATCTGTACCTCTGAAGTAAATAATACATTATATGTTAAAAAAAAAAAAAAGAAGAAGAAGATAGCAGGAGGAGAAGAATGAAGGGGAAATCGGAGGGGGAGACGAACCATGAGAGACTATGGACTCTGAGAAACAAACTGAGGGTTCTAGAGGGGAAGGGGGTGGGGGATGGGTTAACCTGGTGATAGGTATTAAAGAGGGCATGTTCTGCATGGAGCACTGGATGTTATATGCAAACAATGAATCATGGAACACTACATCAAAAACTAATGATGTAATGTATGGTGATTAACATAACATAATAAAAAAATAGAAAAAATTATATACACCATTTCTGTTTCTCTATAATGTCTGCCCTGTCTCACCTAGGCAGTATTGGTTGCCCCACCCCTTATGCTCCTATATTAGTACACTCACCACATTGTTTTTGCTGTCTGTTTGCATATTTGTATCTTTCTCTAAACTGTGAGCACTTTGAGTGTCTTTTCAAACATATGTCAACATCTGCCAAAAGTTAAAAAAAATCCAACCTAATTATTTTAAATAAAATTTTGGTCTTAACTGCTTTTGTTGCCCTTTACAATGATACTTGTAAATAGCAAGGAATAAAACTAAAGTTTTAAATTCCAGTGTACCAGATGGACTGAGTTATGTGAGTTAAGGATGCAGTTTATGACTTTCAGTCTAAATCTGAAGAACAGTCAACACTTAATATTTCCTTTAATTATGGTTTGGTAACATTTATTTCTAGAAGTACTTTTTGTGAGTTTCTGTATTCAGTTATGTATGTGGAAACTAATAAAAGCTGAGCTCCTATTAATTTAAAGTATTTTTATAGGTGTTTTTTTTGGCACTAAATGAGGCAAGATATTGGAATCACATTTATAACTCATCTAATACTGTTTAGCCTATGACACTTTGTCTTCCATATCCCAATGTAGCTGTGTTTACATAAATGTGCTTACTTGATTTAGAAATAATTCCAGGTATAACTTCTTACTATTAAGCATCTACTACTTGACTACAGAGAATTCTTCCACTCAGAACCTTAGGAGACAGTATAATCTATCATTGTTACAGTAAGTAGATACACCTTTTTTGTTGTTAAAAGTAAACAAAAGGTACTCTGTGAATGTGTGCAAGTTTCTAGGAGTGAGAGAATGCTGTAGGAATGACCTGCTATCAAAATTAAATAAGCTTAAGCTACACAGAATTGCTCAATGTTTGTTCAGAGAGGGTAATGAAGTTGGCCAATATGCTTTACGTTTTACAAACTAATATATAGCAAACCATGCCAATTATAATTTTCTGTTAAGTCAATCAGTGCAATCTGTCTTCAAAATAACAAATTTATGTATCTATTTTCAACATGTGTGGAGAGTCATAACACACATTTCTCTTACTTTAAACCCTATAATTAGTAGCAAAAGACTTTTTATATTATATTATAACAATATAGGAATAGATATAAATTCTGAAGCATGAAAAAGAACAAGTCTACAATTTGCATTTTTAAAGGCACATGGGATGCACTCACCAATCAGCATGGATGAGGTTTGGGTTATAAAGTGAATCTTTTAATCTTCTCAAGTCAATGCCTAAGATATATTTATTATAAGTGTGTGAGATAAATTCTTTCTTTTGGATACATTGCAGTAAGGCATCTGATAAAGTATTTGATTCTGATGAACAGAATCAAGTTCTGAGAAACAACAATTTAAACTAGAAACAGAGAATGAAATTACAGATTGAATTGAACTTAAAAAAAAAAGTAAGGGGGGGCACCTGGGTGGCTTGGTCATTAGGTGTCTGCCTTCAGCTCAGGTCATGATCCCGGGGTCCTGAGATTGAGCCCCGTGTGGGGCTCCCTGCTCAGCAGGAGGCCTGCCTCTCCCTCTCCCATTCCCCCTGCTTATGTTCCCTCTCTTACTGTCTCTCTCTGTGTCAAATAAATAAAATCCTTTTTTTTTTTAAAGTAAGGGGTAAATAGTAAGTGATTCTTGCCCTAGCAAGGAAAAAGTGTAAGATATGGTAGAATGCTTCCTTGTTAGGTGCCTGCATTGTAGAGACCTGGCTTCCAGGCCAGTCCTTGTTTGGTGCTTAGGATGTGTATGAGAGTCAGGTACCTCCTGCATTTGGTGCCAAAAGAGGTTCCTCACAAAGCTTTCAAGGTAAAAAATAAATATCTTATATGGAGAAACTAATTAATGTTAAGAACTGTCCTTTAGGAGCACCTGGCTCAGTCGAACTCTTGATTTCGGCTCAGGTCATGATCTCAGGGTTGTGAGACTGAGCCCTGCTTTAGGCTCTGTGCTTGGCGGGGAGTCTGCTTGAAGATTCTCTCTCTCTTCCCCTCCCTACCCCCCCCCTTGCTCTCTCTCTCTTTCTCTCTCTCTCAAATAAATAAATAAATCTTAAAAAAAGAGAACTGTCCTTTATACTGAAACTATGATCTTTTTGGTATTTGGTGCAATATACAGTTTCTTTTATTAAGTGAGGGGAATAGTAGATGCTAGGGTGTTTTGTGTAGTTTCTTTCTCCTTCTCAACCTTCTCCTTATCCTTCTCTTCCTTTCTCTTTCTTGTTCCTCCTTGTTTTAATTTATTTGTTTCTGTGTGTCTTAACTTGGCAAGATAAAAAATTCACACCTGATGTCATTTCACTGTTTTCCTTTCTTCCAATATTTTACTGGTTCATGAGTTTAAAAGCATGGAAATCTTTGATCTATTTTAACAGTATGGGTTTCTGAAAAATCTGTGTTAGAATTACCTATCCAACAATAAGTTGTCTGTGAAAAAATTAAAATGTATACCTTCTCAGGATTGGTATGAGAAACAGATAAAATCATACAACAAAACACTTAGCAAGCTGCTTGTTCAAAGTAAATTATCAGGAATGTTAGTTTCCCTTCCTTCTTCTAATGGCATGGGAAACAGTAAACGTCCTATCCCAGGCAGTATGAGTCAGTACAACTGTACTACATAGAGAGATTTATAACATAAACTGCCTAATAGTTAAGAGCTTGGACACTGTTTTCGCATGACTTGGTCCAATTTTAAATCCTAACTTAGCAAATTTTTTGTTATTGTTGTATGACTTCAAATAAATTACCTGAGTTAGCTCACTGATAAAATGGGACAATAGTAGCTCTCAGTGATAGAAGAATCAAGTAATTGAGTTTATCCAAATCAGAACTGGCTCTGTATTCTTTATTTTAACATGAAAAGTAGTGATGCATTTTATCTTAACCCAAGACAAAACAAACTAAGAGAGCAGCAGAAGTATGTACATTTAAGAAATATATAATAATTTGTAAATAAATAAAGACTGTATTCTTCAAAAGAAGAGAGGAAAACATAAGAGTGAGTGTGTATGGGGTTGGGTGGGGTAAGAATACTTTACTTTCATAAGGATACTAAATCATCTCCATTAATTTTTATTTTGGGGGAAACTCATTGCATTAGTTTCTATTATCAAAAACTTAGTGGTTTTAAAGAAAACAAAGGTATTCTCTTAGGGTTCTTGAAGTTAGAAGTCCAAAATCAAAATGTAGACAGGGCTGCATTCCCTCGGGAGGCTTCAGAGGGAGAATCTATTTCCTTTCCTTTTTTTTTAAAAAATCTTATTTATTTATTTTGGGGGAGGGGAGAGAGGGAGAGAAAGAGTGCACGAGTGGGGGGAGGGGCAGAAGGGGGGAGAGAGAGAATCTCAAGCAGACTCTGCACTGAACACGGAGCCCAACCCGGGGCTTGATCTCGCAACCCTGAGATCATGACCTGAGCTGAAATCAAGAATCACATGATTAACCAATTGAGCCATCCAGGCACTCCTATTCCTTTTCTTTGCCAGCTTCTAGAGGTAGCTTGCATTCCTTGGCGCATGACCTTCTCTCCATCTTCCAAGTCAGCAGTGGCTTGTCATGTCTTTCTCACTCTTCTTTACCCTAACACTCCCTTTCTGTAGTAAAATTTCTCTCTGCCTCCCTTTTATAAAGACCATTGTGATTACATTGGGCCAACCCAGATAATTGAGGATAATTTTCCCATCTCAAGATCCTTAACTTAATCACATCTGCAGAGTCCTTGTTACCATGTAAGGTCATACATTCATAGGTTCTAGGAATCAGGACATGGATATCTTTGGGAAGCAAGATGGTTGGTTACCCTGTACTCAGATATCTCTTAAAAATAAAATTGTAGGATAGAAAAATACCTTTAGGGTAAAAATAAAGAGTAACATGAATGTTCTCTGAAATATATGTATTGTCAGAATAGATAGCCTGGCCTTTTGGCTAAGATCAAGTGTAGAACAGATGGAAGATTCAAAAAGGTATGACCTTGTCCCCCATCTCATTTGGTGCATGTATAGAAGGCAAATATTTAGGATTTATCCAAACATAATATATGACTAATCTTTTTTCATATCTTTACTAACTATATACTCTGTTGAGCCAATTGGTTAGCTTTTACCCAAAACTATAATGTTGAAATATCATTTCTAATGGTATACTTTTTTTGTACTCTGGAATAAAATCTCATTATACTGAAAGACACGAAGTCACTAACCAAAAAAAGTATAACTTTCTAAGTATTGTTTGGCAAAAAGATGTAAATTGTACAGTTGTTAAAAATTAGTCCTTATTTATTAGGAAGTTTATGTTAGTTAACCTAAAATGTTAAATTAAGTACAGAGAGCAGAAGCAAGGGTAGAAGATGGCAGAGTAGGAGGATCTTACCTTGTCCTATGGATACACCTAGATAACATCCACGTCAGTGTAAATAAGCCAGGAAACGACCAGAAGACTGACAGAACAGACTTTCCACAGCTAAATGTAGAGAAGAGGCCACACTGAAGAGGGTAAGAAGGGCAGAGACATGGTTCAGAGCCAGATGGACCCAATAGACTACCCATGGGAAGGAAGGATGCCACGGGTGTGGAGAAGGGAGAGGAGCAGAGCCCACATGAGGTGCCCCAGGCATGAGGGACCAGCACTGGGAAGATTAATCCCCATAACATTTGACTTTGAAAACCAGAGGGACCTAACACTGTGGTTCTTACAATCAGTGGGGATAAACACCTGGAACCTTAAAAATCAGTGGGCTGTCTTCTGGGAAAGCCAGAGGATGGTAGGAAACTGACTCCCTGCCCTTAAAGAGATAGCACAACAAATAGGCCTGCTGAGATACAGCACTGAAGCAGCAGTTTAAAAAATGCCTGGGGTATTTAGGAAGGAGATTTATTTACTGATCTCAGAGCATGTGCTGAGGGGCAGGGATCTTTGGGAGACTTCTTCAAGAACAAAAGGGCTGAATGGGAGAAGATATTTACAAATGATATTTCCAACAATGGGTTAGTATCTAAAATATATAAAGAACTCCTATAACTCAACACAAACCCCCCCCCCCAAATAATGCAATTAAAAATGGTCAGAAGACATGAACAGACATTTCTCCAAAGAAGACATACAGATGGCCAGCAGGCACATGAAAAGATGCTCAACATCACTCATCATCAGGGAAATGCAAATCAAAACCACAAAGAGATACCACCGCCCACCTGCCAGAATGGCTAAAATAAAAAAACACAAGAAACAACAGGTATTGGTAAAGATGTGGAGAAAGGGGAACTCTCTTGTACTGTTGGTGGTAATGCAAACTTGTGCAGCCACTATGGTAAACAATATGGAGGTTCCTCAAAAAATTAAAAATAGAATTATCATGTGATCTAGTAGTTGTACTACCAGTATTTACCCAAAGAATATGAAAACACTAATTCAAAAAGATATATGTATCCCTATGTTTATTCTAGCATTATTTACAATAGCAAAATTATGGAAGCAATCCAGTGTCCATTGATAGATGAATGGATAAAGAAGAGGTGGTATATATATTCAATAGAAGATTGCTCAGTCATAAAAAAGAATGAAATCTTGCCATTTGCAACAACATGGTTGGATCTAGAGAGTATAATGTTAAATGAAATAAGTTAATCAGAGATAGACAAATATCATATGATTTCACTCATATGTGGAATTTTAAAGACAAAACAAACAAACAAAAAAGAGACAGACCAAGACATAGACACTTAACTATTGAGAACAAATTGATGGTTACCAGAGGGGAGGTAGATGGGAGGGTGGGTGAAATAGGTGAAGGGGATTAAGAGTACACGCATTTTGATGAGCACCGAGTAATGTATAGAATTGTTGAATCACTATATTGTGCACCAGAAATTAATAAAACACTGTATGTTAATTTTACTGGAATAAAAATAAAAATGAAATAAAAATTAAGTGTAGAGAGAAATTCAAACAAGCCACAGAGGAAATTATTGATAACTATATCCAGTATTTAAAACACTTAAATACATTTTGAAATCACTGTTGCCTGTAACCTCCATTTATGCTTATAAATCTTTAAATGTCCTGGAGAAGAATCCAGAGATGCAAAACTTTTCCTTCACGAATCAATTTCTTTCCAATCCATATTACTTTGTAATAAAAACTGTCAGAGGGCCTTCTGCCCAGTCCCTGCTGAATATACTCTATTCCCCATAATTCCATTTCTTCCTGTCCTTTGCTTACAACTGGTGGGACCAAAGGGAGAAACATGACCTGAATTAGGCCATTTTGTCTCCCAAGAATTGAATTGATGTTGGACAGACTTGCTCATTTTACTGTGCGTATGGGGTTATAAGGTATCTGAGTGATCATGACCATGTTTGGGACATGTGACTGGTGGAGCCAAGGTGGAGGGAGAGAGAAGAAAAATCAGACAAAAAAGAAGCAGATATCAGACATTTGGTTACAAAGGGAGAAAAACAGAAAGTAAATAGTTCCCAAAAGATTCCCACCTCCCTGGTTTTAGTTCCTCAGTTCTTTTAATTTAATTTTTATTTTTTTTGTTACGTTCAGTTAGTCAGCATATCGTATATTTTAAGTTTTTGATGTAGTGTTCAACAATTCATTAGTTGCATATAACACCCAGTACTCATCACAACACGTGCCCTCCTTAATAACCATCATCCAATTACCCCATCCCCTTACCCCCTCCCTTCTGTAACCCTCAGTTTGTTTCCAGGAGTCCATAGTCTCTCATGGTTTGTCTCCCTCTCTGATTTCTTCCCATTCAGTTTTCCTCCCCTTCCTCTGTGGTCCTCCACGCTATTCCTTATGTTCCACATGTGAGTGAAACCATATGATAATTGTCTTTCTCTGCTTGACTTACTTCACTTTACATAATCCCCTCCAGTTCCATCCATGTTGATGCAAATGGTGGGTATTCATCCTTTCTGATGGCTGAGTAATATTCCATTTTATATATGTACCACATCTTCTTTATCCATTCATCTGTTGAAGGGCATCTTTGCTTCTTCCACATTTTGGCTATTGTGGACACTGCTGCTAGTGATGTTGAACATTTTTTTCACCTGTCAGCCATTTGTATGTCTTCTTTGGAGAAGTGTATGTTTATGTCTTCTGCTCATTTCTTGACTGGATTTTTTGGGTTTTGGGTCTTGAGTTTGATAAGTTCTTTATAGATCTTGGATACCAGCCCTTTATCCAAAATGTCATTTGCAAATATCTTCTCCCATTCTGTGGATTGCCTCTTAGTTTTGTTGACTGTTTCCTTTGCTGTGCAAAACCTTTTTATCTTGATGAAGTCCCAAAAGTTCATTTTTACTTTTGTTTCCCTTGCCTTTGGAGATGTGTCTTGAAAGAAGTTGCTATGGCCAGTGTTGAAGAGGTTACTGCCTATGTTCTCCTCTAGGATTTTGATGGATTCCCATCCTCAGTTCTTACTGCATTTTACTTTGGGTTCTGTGAAGTACCCATTTAGTTTCCCAATAAATTTATTTTTTACCTAGATTTAAGTTATTTGCATTCAGCCCTCTCCTCATTAATTTATAGGGGAAATCTAAGCACAGACAGGTTAAGTATTTGGAAAGTGCAAAAGCAAGTTATCAGAAGAGCTGGGAATAGATTCCACAACTTGAGGTCTTGTGTTCTTTGAATTCCATGGCAAGGGAGTCATGGGCTGGATAAAAAGGAGGTAAAAGTAACCTCTATGATGTACATCTGGATACTTATATAAAGGCTATATGTTTCCCTGAGAATTCTGTGAATGACATTTAATTTTCTGTATACATTTTCTCACGTGTTAGTGTTTGGTAGTCAGGTTACCCAGGTTATTGATTCTTGAGCCTAATTCTCTTGTGGAGATTAAATTTGTAATCAGAAGTGGAGATGACATTCCTCTCTCTAAGTGTTTAAATGCATGTATTCCTAGAATTAGCAAACTGGGCAAATGAACATTATGAGAGTCAACATCTCTAACATAACAGGAAAGTTATAATAATATAAATACCATATATATATATACACACACATATATTCTGATGGTATATAAGGGATTTAGTGCAATAAAAGTAATTATTTTTATATATGAAGCATTTGCAGTTTCTTCAATGTACATACCTGAGATTTTCCATATTAAAATAAATATTAAAACAAGGCAAAGTTTAGTTCCCCTATTTTCCTACCAACTGTTTAAGAAAATAAGCTCTACTGAGTTTAATTCACAAAATATGGTTACCATCTGAATTCTTACTTTGGAAATTTAAGAGTAGTTTTGAAAATAAAGTGCAATAAAAATACTGTTAGATCTGACAAATAGCCGTGTAGAAAAAAATTTATTCAAAAGTATTTCTTAGGACCAATTGGAAACATAATTTTAAAAGTGAAAATTATAATCATTCATTAAGACAATTTAGACTATTTCCTTTTCTGGAATTAGAATTTAAAAAAAATCTTTTATTTGTATTTGTCTGCAGTTGCTAATTGAGCTACGCTGGCTCCCCATATGGGATAATATCCCTTTTCAACTGCATTACAGACTACTCTTTATTTCACTCCTGGAACTAAAGATAAACACACACATCTACATATGTAAATATATAAAAATATATTTTCAGTGAAAACTTGACCATAGTTTGATTTGATATTAAAATAGTTTTAAGTATTGGGAGAGTTTTTATGTTTTCCATTTTGCTTTCAAATTATTTAAAAAATAACAGCTAATGAGTGTTTTACTGTAATTTACTGAAGAATTAAGAAGAAGACAAAAAATTTCACGTAACTCTGTGTCTCAGATAAGCCTACTGACATGAGACAAAGGGCAATTTAAATTCATAGCCAAAAATTTTAAACAATTCAGAAAGTGTTCAATTATTAAAAACCCAAGGGAAGTTCTGCACTTAGCCATGGTTTGCCAAAAATGTAATTAACAAAGGTTAAAAAAGAAACCCACAAATGAATGTAAAAGAAGATGAAAAAATCTGGCTGAAGTCATTTTTGAAAAAGAATTGAAGGCATACTTAAATTACTAGATATTAAAATATCAATCTTGATTGGATCATTTCCATAATCATACTAATATACTTTTAAAAAACTAATATATTTTTTATTTCCCATTAAAACTATAGAGCAACTACAATAAAACTTTTCTTTCCTCACAGACTCCTCCAGGAACTTGCCCCCTTCATGTCTCTCACCTCCTATTGTCTTTATTTCCTCATCATCCATTTACTCTTCACCCACTCCTGTCTGGCCTTCAATGCTCATTACTCCATCAAAAATGCTCTTGTCAAGGTTTACAGTGACTTGCCCGATGAGCACTTCTTAGTCTTTATCTTATTTGTCTTCTCAACGTCATTCAACACAATTGATTATGCCCCCCCACCTTCTTCTTTTTCTTCTTTTTTTTAATCTCCTCTCTTCCCTTCAGGGACACTAAATTTCCTGGTATTTATTTTCTAATCATTAGTGTCTCCTTCATAATTTCTTTTGTTTGCATCTTCTCTTCTACCAAATGCTAAATGCTGGAGTTCCTAAGGACTTGGCTCTGGGGTGTCTTCCTAAGGTCCTTCTGAGCAATCCCATTCATGTCCATAGCTTTGAACATCATGTATATTCAGACACCTCCCAAATTTTATAAATGCCACTATCACAAAAATCACATATTCAGCTGCTTGTGTGACAGCTACATGTGAGAATTTCAATCTTAACTTGTCCAAACAGAATTTTTGACTTTTTTTCCTTCCATCATACCTGGTCTAAATCCATACTTCTCTATCTCGGTAAATGGCACTATTTATTAAGGTCAGAAGTGGGGTTTTTCTTTGACACCTCCCTTTCTTACCTCATATATTTTATTGCAAAGCACTACCCACCAGCCAGAAACAAATGCTAAATCTGTCAACTTCTGAACTTCACTGCTAGGATCTTGCTCAAGCCACAACCATCTTTAATTACACTGTTGGAATGGCCATTTTGTGTTCAGTCAGGATGGGCTAGGTTACGCTATAATAAAGGCCCTGAGAATCCTATCACAATGTATATGCGTATCAAATCATTGCATTGTACACTTTAAATATCCTACAAATTTATTTGTCATTTATACCTCAATATAACTGGAAAAAAAATAATGGTCCCAAAATCTCAGTGGTTTGTTATAATAAAGATGTACTGAGGACATGCTTTTTTGTCCATCATGAATAGACTGAGATTCTGTTGCACATCTCTGGACTCTATGTCCCAGACAAATGGATCAGGCATCACATCTAACGTTGCCAGTTGTTGTGTAGGGAGAATGAGTGAGAACCCTGGATGATCTCACACTGCCAATTAAATGCTTCAGCCTGGAACTTACATGTTATTCCTTTCACGAATCAGTAACTAGAATGTTACATGGTCTCTCCAAGCCACAAAAGAGCCAGGAAGTGTAATCATTCCATGTATGTGGCAGATAGCACTAATAACTGTCACTTTCTAATGAGACTCCCTACTTCCAGGGTTGTTCTCGTATCAATTCTCTGAATAGTAGCCAAAAGGACATCTTTCCTTTTTGTTGTATTTAGGATTAGATCCAAAATTTCTGTGGACTACAAGGCCCTATGTATTCTAACTCTGTCTATTTTAATATCCTAAACCTCTAGCCACTCCCCTGTGGTGTTCTCATCAACACAGAAATTATGCTCAGTCTTTCTCTCCTAGGACATGAAAAAAACAGGTTGTCCTCATCTGGCTCCCTCATTGTGGCTGCCTTCTTATACTTTGATTCTCAGCTTAAATGTCTAATTACCAAAAAAAGATCTTCCCTAAACTTACTATTAGAAGAATGTTCTCTGTATTATCTTTTTTTTTTTTTTTCCTATTTAAAGATCACTGCATCCCACTTATTTCCTCTGACATGCTGCTCTACCTTCTGGAATTGTTTTAATTGATTATTTACTAACCATTTCCATCACTAGAATGTAATAATAAAGATATCTTCTCATTATCCTTATCACATAACACCCATAACTAACTTGTATAATATTTTTAATTGAATGAATGAATGAATAAAAATCTAAACCTATGAAAGCAGTGATATTGCCCTCATAGATATAGAAGTGTTAGAAAAGAAATGGAATATATATGAGAGCATGGCCAGATCCCAAAATATATTCCAGATAGATTAAAAGATTTAAAAATTATAACATTAAGAAATGCTATAGGGCGCCTGAGTGGCTCAGTTGGTTAAGTGACTGCCTGTGGCTCAGGTCATGATCCTGGAGTCCCTGGATCGAGTCCCGCATCAGGCTCCCTGCTTGGCGGGGAGTCTGCTTCCCCCTCTGACCCTCCCCCCTCTCATGTGCTCTCTCTCTCTCATTCTCTCTCTCAAATAAATAAATTTAAAAAAATCTTAAAAAAAAATGCTATAAACTAGGGGTAAAAAAGAAAAACTATATTAGTAAAAAATGCTGAATGTAAAACTTTGTATAAAATAATGTATAAAAGATATATAAAAGAAATCAAGGGGAGATAACAGGGTATTATCCCCTAATAATTTAAATCTTAGAAGTAAAAAGTCAATAGAGAAAAGAAAAATGAAAAAATATTTACAACCAATATGATAAAAATAGTTGATATTATATATATACTTATTTTATAATATATACATATACATATCCTTTGGGAGTCCTTCCTAGTGCTGCCTAGGAGCCAAGGGAACATGGAGTGTGTAGTAAAGAAAGGAAGTTACAAATTATATGGCCTTGTGATCATTTATAGTACTGAAGATTAAGCTATTTTTCCCTTTCTAGTCTGTCACATAGTTATATATTACAAATTTCCCTCCTTTTGTTCTATTTTCACTAACATTTTACACAAGAGTAGTGGTGGTATTGATCATAATAATTATAGGATATATATTTATAGGATAATGAGAGAGGAATGAGAATAAATTTGAGGAGGGCTGATCATTCAGAAATGGTTGCCATGTTTGATTAAATTTTGAATTTCCTATTTTGAGGAGAAGGTCTTTTCCACTTTTGTGAGGTAAGTTGCCTTATGGTTAGGCAAAGAACATTGCTATTGTTTAGAGGTTTAAGTGTGGGAGTTAATGACCTTACTGATGTTGAGTATCCACAGTGTGGCTTATGATACATAATGTAGTTGGCTTATTGAACATCCACTCATACTCCCTTGCAGCAAGACCTCTGGAAAGATCAAAGATGAAATACTGGAAAGATAAAAGTTACATTTATCAGATGGCCCTTCAGCTATGATTGTGCTTATGACCTACGTTTTGGCCAAGTGGGCATTTCGACTGTGACAGTCATGAGGGAAGAGACACGATATTTTGGCAAGAATGGGGACAAGAAGATTTGGCTTTTCTTGGGCTCAAATAATGACAGCAGTTTCCTTATTTGCTTTCTGATTATGGGGCAGAGTAATGGCAGCAGCTGCTCTTTTAGCTGGAAAATTTTGCCATGTGATTCTGGAAATTATATAAAAAAGTCACTTTCTATTTATTTTTTAATTTCATTTGTACCAAAGATAAAGGGAACTAGCTAATAATTTTCCTCAGGTCACCTAGAGTGGATTCTGTTGTCTGTAAGAACGCTGATCAATACAGGTATTCTTTCCATGTTCATTGAACAAATATTTATTACATTCCTAGTATGTGCCAGTAGTCAATAAATGTAATAAGTAAATCTGAGAGTATGTTAAAAAGTGCTAAATTAAATGGAAGGAAATTTTAAAAAGTAAAGCAAAGAAAGGAGAAAGAAATGAAGAGGAGTTAGGAGTGTGGAAAGCAGATTATAATTTTAAATTGGGCCATCAGAGTAACTTTCATTGCAAAGGAGGGAATGAAAAAGATCTTGAAAGAAATGAGATTAAATCGTTCCAGGCAAAAGAAAGAGTCTGTGCAAAGGCCCTGAGGTGGGCACATATCTGATATGCTAGAGAAAAACAAAGAGGCCAATGTAAAGTGAGCAAGACAATGATATAAGAGAGGTAACAGTAAAAAGAGGGGGAGGAAGTAACAGTACACCATTTAAATGAATAAAGGAATTTGGCTATTTCTCTAGTGAAATTGGAAGCCTCTGGAGACTTTTGAAAAGTGAGATGTCATTTATGCTGTAAAAACATCCACCTGGATATTTCATTGAGAATAGACTGTAGTAGGAAAAGGACAGAAGCAGGAGATTATTTAGGAGTTATTGTTGTAATCCAAGTGAGATATGATGTTGGCCTAAATCAAGGTGGAATCTGTGGAGATGTGAGAGGTAGTAGAATCTGGATGTATTTCAAAGTTAGAGGCAATGACATTGTCTGAGAGATTGGATATAAGATATGAGAAGAAAGAGGATGACTCTAAAAGTTTCAGACCTGAGGAAATTTAAGTACAGAATTGCCCTCAGTTGAGATGGGTGGAGTAGTTTAGGGCTAATGGCTCTGTCAGGGAGGCAGTCATTGGAATACAGGTGGCATTTAAAGTCTTGAGACTGGATGAGATCACCAAAGAAAGGAATTAGGATAGAGAAGGGGTCCAAGAACTAAGTCCTGGAAGAGTCTGCCATTAGAAGTTGGAGAAGAGGAGCTAACCAAAGAGGTAGAAGGAGCCAGGGGGGTAGTGAGTGAGGTGTTCCTGAGATGCAAGTGGAAAAAGTGTACTTAAGAAAAGGGGGAGAGCACCTATGTTGAATGCCACTGAAGAAAGATGAAACTTGAGAAACAAGTTTTCCCACCAACATGCACGAGGGTTCCTTTTTCTCCATATCCTCACCAACAACTGTTGTTTCGTGTGTGTGTGTGTGTGTGTGTGTGTGTGTGTGTGTGTTTAAGCCATTCTGACAGGTATGCAGTGATATCTCTTTGTGGTTTTGATTTGCATTTCCCTGATGATGAGTGATGTTGAGCATCTTTTCATGTGCCTGCTGGCCATCTGTATGTCTTCCTTGGAGAAATGTCTGTTCATGTCTTCTGCCCATTTTTAATTGCATTATTTGGGGGGGTTTTGGTGTTGAGTTATAGGAGTTCTTTATGTATTTTAGATACTAACCCTTTGTTGGAAATATCATTTGTAAATATCTTCTCCCATCCAGTAGGTTGTACTTTTGTTGATTATTTCCTTTGCTGTGCAGAAGATTTTTATTTTGATGTAATCCCAATAGTTTATTCTTGCTTTTGTTTCCCTTGCCTCAGGTATCTAGAAAGATGTTGCCACAGTCAATGTCAAGGAAATTACTGCCTGTGCTCTCTTCTAGGATTTTTGTGGTTTCAGGTCTCACATTTAGGTTTTTAATCCATTTTGAATTTATTTTTGTGTAGGGTGTAAGAAAGTGGTCTAATTTCATCCTTTTGCATGTAGCTGTCCAGTTTTCTCAACACCATTTGTTAAAACAAAACAAAACTGTCTTTTTCCTATTGCATATTCTTGCCTCCTTTGTCACAGATTAATTTACCATATAATCTTGGGTTTATTTCTAGACTCTCTATTCTGTTCTTTTGATCTGTGTGTCTATTTTTGTGCCACTACCATACTGTTGTAATTACTACAGCTTTGTAGTATATCTTGAAACCGGGGATTGTCACACCTCCAGTTTGGTTCTTCATTTTCAAGAATGCTTTGGCTATTTGGGGTCTTTTGTGGTTCCATAAAAATTTTAGGATTATTAGTTCCATGAAAACTGCTATTGATATTTTGATAGGGATTGCATTAAATCTGTAGATTGCTTTGGGCAATATAGATATTTAACAGTATTTGTTCTTCCAATCCAAGAGCATGGATTATCTTTCCATTTGTTTGTGTCATCTTCAATTTCTTTCATCAGTGTATTATAATTTTCAGAGTATGGATCTTTCACCTCCTTGGGTTAAGTTTGTTCCTACATATTTTATTATTTTGGTGCAATTTTCAATGGGACTGTTTTCTTAATTTCTTTTTCTGCTACTTCATTATTAGTGTATAGATGTGCGATGGATTTTTGTATATTGATTTTGTATCCTGTGACTTTACTGTATTCCTTTATGAATTTGAGTAGGTTTTTGGCAGAGTCTTTAGAGTTTTCTATATATGGTATTATGTCATCTGCAAATAGGGAAAGTTGTACTTCTTCCTTACCAATTTGGAAGGCTTTTATTTCTTTTTCTTGCCTGATTGTTGTGGCCAGGGCTTCCAGTACTATGTTGAATAAAAGTGGTGAAATTGATATCCTTGTCTTCTTCCTGACCTTAGGGGAAAAGCTCTCAGTTATTCACCATTGAGTATGGTGTTAGCTATGGGTTTTATGTTGAGGTATGTTCCCTTTAAACTTACTTTGTTGAGGGTTTTTATCATGAATGGATTTTGTACTTTGTCAAATTCTTTTTCTGTATCTATTGAAATGACCGTATGTTATTTTTCCTTTCTCTTGTTGATGTGATGTATCACACTGATTGATTTGCAAATATTGAACTACCCTTGCAACCTGGACATAAATCCCATTTGATTGTGGTGAATAATTTTTTTAATGCATTGTTGGATTTGGTTTGCTAATATTTTGTTGAGGATTTTTGCATCTATGTTCATCAGAGATATTGGCCTGTAGTTCTCTTTTTTGTAGTGTCTTTATCTGGTTTTGGTATCTGGGTAATGCTGGCCTCATAGAATAAATTTGGAAGATTTCCTTCTTCTGATTTTTGGAGTAGTTTGAGAAAACGGGTATTAACTCTTCTTTAAATGTTTGCTAGAATTCACCTGGGAAGCCAACTGGTTCTGGACTTTTGTTTGTTGGGAGTTTTGTGATTACTGATTTAATTTCATTGCTGGTAAACAGTATGTTCAAATTTCCTGTATCTTCCTGGTTCAGTTTTGGGAGGTTACATGTTTCTAGGAATTTATTTATTTCTTCTAGTTTGTCCAGTTTGTTGGCATAATATTCTCTTATAATCCTTTGTATTTCTGTGGTGTCAGTTGTTATTTCTCCTCTTTAGTTTCTAATTTTGTGTGAGTCCTCCCTCCCTCCCTCACTCTCTCTCCATTTTTTAATAGGTAGTATGAAAATCAGATTTAAAAATTATCTGACAAATATAAAACTATTTAAGATAATCAAAGATAAAAATATTGGTGAAAAGCTTTATATTAGAACTCAAATTTAATAGAGCTTCATTCTAGTAGCTGGCATGTTGCACAGCTCTCATTATCCAAAAATGGAAGCTTAGAAATTTGTCAAGTATATTTATATTTATATTTTTAATCTGGCTCTGAGATTAGAGGGCATTTTTATGTGGATGTTTTCATAAAGGACAAAATGAGTGATGTATTTGATAATAGCTTTACAATTAGAAACAGTTTATGACAACTGAAGGTATAATGAGATCAAGCACAGCATGTGGCTTTATGGATATCTGGTTTAATGTAGGAATCAGGTTTGGAGATTTTGAGAGTATATTGCTGTTATACCAATTGGATATTTGGGTCAGGTATTTACCATAAGTGGAATGCGTGATTTGAGATGGAAGTTTCTGGTAAGAAGCTAGAGCAGGTAAACTAGAGATTCATGTTGGTTGTGTAGATGGCAGAAATAATATTCTGATGGGGACATTTCAAACCTGTGTTCTTTATTTTTTTTTTAAAGATTTTATTTATTTATTTGAGAGAGAGAATGAGAGACAGAGAGCACAAGAGGGAAGAGGGCAGAGGGAGAAGCATACCCCCTGCCGAGCAGGGAGCCCGATGTGGGACTCGATCCCGGGACTCCAGGATCATGACCTGAGCCGAAGGCAGTCGCTTAACCAACTGAGCCACCCAGGCGCCCCTCAAACCTGTGTTCTTTAAAGAGAGCTATCCCATCTCTTCATAAAGGTAGGCCAGAAAAATGCCTGCAACCACATAGTACTTTCCCCAATTGCAGTTTAGAGCCTTATAAATAGTTAAATAAGAGGCACAATGTTTACATCTAAATAATATCAGAATGCCTTTATCTTCCATGGCAGAAACTTAATATGGCTCTTGTAACACATTTATTTCCTGCTTTATGTAGAATTGCAGAATTGCAAAGGAGTCCTCTAAATAATTAACGTGTTAACATTTGGACAATAGATGGTTTTCTATGTAGCTGACATACTGAATCTGCTAAAAAGCACCACAAACAACAACTTAATTATGGCATAATTTGATACTAGATCTTTTTCCAGACAAGAATTAACATAGATATCTAACATTAGTTGAGCATTTACTATGTGCCATGCCTAAGTGAAAAACATTATAGAGACTATATAATTAGATCCTTACAACAACTGGAAATTGTTTTATTCCCCCATTTTACAGATGAGGTTAATAAAAACTTGCCTGATGTCTCACAAATAGTAATTACAGGCCAGACACTTTAATTCTGGAGCTTAAATTCTTAGTCACTTAACTGTCTTACTTCCTGTGTCACCTACCTCTTGGATGGTTCTGGAAACATGAAATTTCAAGTACTAGTAGCATTCTTATCTTCCTATTTGCTATAGCTGAAGAACATATGAAAAACTGACCTGTGTATACTAGGTAGACTAGGTACAGATTAAAAAGTGGTGTGTCTATGTGGAGGGGATGGGGATGTGTTGTGGAATGTTTGGAGCAGGACATAGAGAGAGGAAGAAGAAGCAGGGACTACAATTATCCCTATATTACTGCCTCTTAAAATAGGAATTAACTCTAAAAAGTAACCTCAAATATATGAATATCTATTAAATTGAGGGTTCCTAAGAGTGAAGATCTGTTGTTGTTGTTGTACTACCAGTTGGCTATAAAGAGAATTATTTATATTACTGCACTGGAAAGCAAAGAGTATAATAATTTTGAGGGTGGACCCTGAAATCAGATTTCCTATGGTCAAGTCTTGGTTCTGCCAATATCTTAGCCCCTCTAAACCTTGGTTTCATCTTTTCTTCCTAGGTCAAAGGATCATGAGGAATAAATAAAACAATCAGTACACATGAGACTTTTATCACAGCATCAGTCATGTTTATCTTTTATCATAATGAGAAATTTTGATTTAATATTGGGAAGTTATTTCTGGTGACTTTTTAAAAAAGTCAACTTGTTAGGAAGGATGGTTGTACTCCATAATCTGAAATGACTAATGTGTAATTTTGTCTGCATTTGGGTGCACATCTCAGATGTGTTTCAGAGGTCCTTTTTAACCCTTTGGTCTATTTCTCTTTTTCATGTTACCTCTTTTCTCCATTTTTGTTGGTTTCTTTTCAAAATATGGTTATGTAATTCATTCCATTTCTAATAACTAAAAGGAATATTTATTAATGCACACTCATAAACTTATGGACCTGTTTCAGTTTGAACTACACAAAAAAACACAAAACAGCCAAACAAACAAAAAAAGAAATGTTCCTTTTTAAAACAAAATAATATATTCAAATAATTTTAAATAAATTTAAATAAAATTTAAATTCTAAATAATAATGGGGAAGTTGCAAAAAAGCTAGGTAGAAAATGACAGGCCATTGCATTTAGTTATTCTCTTGTATCTTTATTCACTCACTAACTCATGTATTCATTTGTTTCTAGACACAATGATCACAAATTTACCAAGTGACCACTGCATGCTATGTTGGCTGCCAGGGAGGATGCAGATCTGCACAGCCCATGATTCTTGCCCTAGGGGAGTTTGGAAAAACTTTGAATGTGAAAGCAGCATGACATACAAAGGTAAATAAAATTTTGAGAAAATAATGCAGAAGGTGTTTTAAGATAGCATATGATAGTTTTCATTTTTCTTTCAAAATAATATGAATAAACATAAGAATAACCACAGCTCATTTAGCTCAGCCATAATTAGGTCAGCTTCCCTCTTTTGCTTCCTAAACACATGGAACTCTTTATGACACAGATTTAATTTTATAGAATAATTTGTAAAAGGCCTAATCCTGCTTCTCTCAAACTAAAATCATTATACTTAAGCTGTTTGGATGAATTAGGGGCAAAGACCAGAATAATACTTAAAATAAAAAATGTAGACACATATATATGAAATATATGAACTGTGATTTGAATCTTACTAAGGTTTTCTCTCTTATGAGTGGTCATGCTGGATAAAGTTTTTGATAAAGCTGGTTATCTCCATAAAATATGAGAGAACGAAAAGTCATAAATGCATAGGAACATAAAATCGTTACTTTTTAAAATTCATTCACTAGACTAAATGTATACTAATATATACTATGTCTGGTGTCAGGTACTACTAAAAAAAAAGGTGATATATTCCTCATCTTCAAGGAAATCATACTAAAGTATGCATATACACAAAGACAATTAGTGTGTTAAGTAAGATGGGGGCAAGAGAATGATCAACTTTTGGGAAACTGATATAATATTTCACAGAAAATGAGATATTATGCTGTACCTTGAAGAAGTGTTTCAGGATTTTATTGCTTTTGTCCATGTTTGAGCCTCATCAATCCCTTCTCTAATGAGTTAACATAGTCTACAGTGCTTATGTTGTTCATGGGTGGGATTAATACATTAACTTTAGAAATCATTAAATAATAAACATGCATGGTAAAAGTTCAAGCGTTACCAATCAAAAAGAACAAATTGTATATATCTACAAGGAAAAAAATTGGAATAAGAAGAAAACAAAGAAAAAAATACTTAACCCCAGAAAGGAAGGACAAAAAGGGAGAGAAAAAGTGGTAACAATATAAAGCAAGCAAGAAGATGGTAGCACTTACTTAATCACAATATACGTAATTGGGTTAAATTACACAATTAAAAGAAAAATGATAAGATAAAGTGCAAATTTTTATCATATGATATTATTAAGAAGTATATCTAAAACAAAAATAAACTAAAAAGTTGGGATGTAAAAAATGAAAAAAGATTTTCTGGAAAGTACTAAGTAAAGGAAAACTAGAGTAATTATATTAATGTAAAAAAAAAAGGAGTAGATTTTAAGCTTAAAAAGTCCAATAAGATATACAGAGAGGCATGGCCTAATGACAAGGATTTTAATTTATCAGAAGCACAGCAGTTCTGGGCGCCTGGGTGGCTCAGTCGTTAAGCATCTGCCTTCAGCTCAGGTCATGATCCCAGGGTCCTGGGATCGAGTCCCACATCGGGCTCCCTGCTCCCTGAGAAGCCTGCTTCTCCCTCTCCCACTCCCCCTGCTTGTGTTCCTGCTCTCGCTGTTTCTCTCTCTGTCAAATAAATAAAATCTTTAAAAAAAAAAAAAAGAAGAAGCACAGCAGTTCTAATCATATGCTCTCAGGAGAACATCTTCAAAATGTATTAATTAAAAATTTCTGGAAGTGTCTGGGAAAAGTAAAAAGAGGAGAGTTAATATTATATTGACAAAAGAATGAGAAAATAAACATATATCTTTCCTTATGGTTTTCCAAGGAAACAAAAACATCCCTTGAGTCAAGAATTTAATACACAATTAAATTTTCATTTATCTATAAATTCAACAGAAAGACATCCTCAGACCTGGATGGCATAAAACAACTTATTATATACATACTAAGAGATGAGTAAATTCAACATCTCAAGAATTGGGAGGTTTGTAAAATTAAAGGACTTAAATGTGAACACTAAACCAGTAGAATACAGAGGTATCCTTAACTAGTAGTTAGAGAATATTTACAACTCTCAATATAAATAGCAAATCTTTGATTGGCTGAGTAACATTTACCACAAAAAATTTTAGTTGAAAACTTCAGCATTGTAGGGTAAGTATAGTCCTGATTATTAGTGAGAATTCAATCAAAGAAACAAAACCAGTAAGAGACAGTCTGTCTATCTACCTATCTATCTTAAGGATTTTAACCATATGCAATTTTTGGAGCTGCTTAACAGTCTCTGCAACATTTGTCTTCTTGTCTGATGCTGGAGCTTGATACTAATAGGGCAGGCATTTGGGAAACAAAGATTGATGTAAAGTGAGAGAGAGCCAGAACAAGCTGGAACAGAAGTGCCAAGGAAATTCAGTGGGGAAAAGGATAGAATTTGCAAGTGGTTCTGGGACAATTGGACATCTGTTTGAAAAAAAAAAAAAAAGAACTTAGACTCATACCTCACACCATAAATAAAAAATAACTCATGATGGATTATAGAGCTATAGGTAAGAGCTAAAACTTCTAGGTTGATCACATAGGAGAAAATCTTTGTGGCCCTAGATTAGATACAAAGATCTTAGAAATGACACCAAAAGCAGACCAAAAAAGAAAAAATGATAAATTTTTAAAAATTTTATCATAAAAATTAAAAATGTCCAGAAACACTCCAGCTATAGACTGGAGAAAATATTTGCAATTACGTATGTGATAAAGGACTTGCATCTGAAATATATAAATAACTCTCACAACTTGATCGTAGTAAGACAACCTAATTTAAAAAATAAGCAAAAGACTTGAACAGACCTTTCATCAGAGAAGACATACAAATGGCTAATAAAAACTGAAATAGGTACTCAATAATCATGTTATTAGAGAAATGCCCATCAAAATCACAGGGTACCAATGCATGCCTACTAGAATAGCTATAATAGGAAAGACGGTTAATAACAAATATTGGCTAGATGTGGAGAAACAGGGACCCTCACACATTGTTGGTTGGAATGTGAAATGGCATAGCTACTTTGGAAAACAGTTTGGCAGTTTCATAAATAGCTATATAAACTTACCTATCATAGAATCCAACATCTATTTCTATGAATCTAATGGCAACATATGTTCATGCAAAAACTTGAACAGAAATGTTCATAGCAACATATTCAAAATAGACAAAAATCAAGAACATTTCAAATTTCTATCATGAATGTATAAACAAAATGTAGTATATTCATATAATGAAAAAAACCAAAAAACTGATACATTCTGTAACATGCATGAACTTCAAAATCATTATGCTAGATGAAAGATGTCAGGTCCAAACGACTATATATTGTCTGAAGCCATTTATATGAAATATTCAGAAAAGGCCCCGTTAGAAATATTCTAAAACTGGATTATGCTGTTGGATACACAGTTCTGTAAATTTACTATAAGTCAATAAATTGTACACCTACACTGTGTGAATTTTATGGAATGTAACTCATACTTCAATAAAGCTGTTTTTAAAAAAGACCAACCTGGAATGCACAAGCATGAGCTGGAGCCACAAGGATGAACTTAAATGTGTTAGTTTTTGTGCCCCTGAACTTGATGATGTGGACGTCATGCAGAGACCGGGGCCCTTTGTCACAGAGCTAAACCCACATGTCTTGCCACCACAATAAGGGACAGATGGAACCTAAATTTAATTTCTTTTAATCACATAAAGGGGTGACTTAAATGAAGTACATTTATTCTTTATTTTGAACAGCACTATAATGAAATATATTTAGAAGAATCTTTAACCTCTACTGCCAGAAGATTTCCAAGAAACTTAAGGAGTTAAAAGCAAATAAAATATAGTCCATGTAGCAAAAAAGAATGCAAATAAAATATCAAGGAGAACAGAAGATATCTTAAACATGCAAAAATGCTTGTGATATAATTTTAAATATAAAATATGGGATATGTTAACATTTTATAAAATGTAGCAGAATATGGTTTTGTTAAAATTTCTATGATGGGATTATTTCTTCTTTACACTTGTATTTCATACATTTTTTGAACTTTTAAAAAAAGTGAGATTAATTGGGGTGCCTGTGTGGCTCAGTCAGTTAAGTGTCCGACTCTGGATTTCGGCTCAGGTCATGATCTCGGGGTTGTGGGATCGAGCCCCGTGTGGGCTCCTGTGCTGGGGGGGGAGCCTGCTTAAGATTCTCTCTCTCCCTTTCCCTCTGAATCCTCACCCCCTGCTTGTGTGCTCTCTTTCTAAAAAAAAAAAATTTGTTTTAAGTGAGATATAATTGACATCTAACATTATGTTAGTTTCGGGTGTACAGCATAATGATTCAGTATTTGTATATATTGTGAAATCACCACAGTAAGTGTAATTAAGATCCATCATCACCCATAGTTACAATTTTTTTCTTTAAACATTTTTTTATAATAAGCAAAATTATCAAGAAGATGATATTGTGATTTTATAAAATACCTGGTCTTTAACTCCAACCAAATAATCAGGTTAAGAGTGTTTATTAAATAAAAAAATTATTTTGCTTAAATGTTAATACTTTTTTTACAATATAAAAATAGTGACAAATACAATTAATATAGAGATGTACAATTGAATGCTTTTATTTTTAGCTAGTTGTGACATAACCACTAGAAGTTATTTCAGCCCTTCTAAAGGAGTAAAATACATTTTGATAATAGATCATAGCAGCATTGTTTGTGGGCACATGACCAGTGGAGAAATGCAAGTCAAACAAAACTTTCCAAGTAGTCCTGCTTTTTTCTTTTTACAAAAATACATTTTGTAACAGTTTATTCCCACTTCAATGGAACATACAAATCACATCTTTATTTATTTATTTATTTTCTCTGAATACCCAACTTTTACATCAACATGGATGGGACTGGAGGAAATTATGCTAAGTGAAATAAGTCAAGCAGAGAAAGTCAATTATCATATGGTTTCACTTATTTGTGGAACATAAGGAATAGCATGGAGGACATTAGGAGAAGGAAGGGAAAAATGGGCGGGGGGGAAATCGAAGGGAGAGATGAACCATGAGAGACTATGGACCTGAGAAACAAACAGGGTTCTAGAGGGGAGGGGGGAGGGGGGATTGGTTAGCCCGGTGACGGGTATTAAGGAGGGCACGTACTGCATGGAGCACTGGGTGTTATACGAAAACAATGGATCGTGGATCACTACATCAAAAACTAATGATGTATTGTATGGTGACTAACATAATATAAAAAAATTAAAAACTACAAAAAAAAAGAAAAAAAAAAAACAAATCACATCTTTAAAAAAAAGAGAGAGAAATATGCTAAATGGTTGGAGAAGCAATTATGTTAGATGAAGAGATTGAATTTTCAACAGATTTTAGAGCATCTTTTAGGTTGGCCTTTTATAATCAGTTCTTGAGGATATATTCAGGAAAGATATATTCAGGAAGATGGGTGTGAAGCCTTGCTTTAGTGCTACAGGGTTAGTGCAAGCCTCTAAACTCTGGGGTGAGGGACTGGGTTAATCCAGAAGTCAAGCAGGAAGATCCTGGTTGCTCATGGGGCAAGTTGTTCTTTTCTTACCCATCTCTGCCCCTTAAGGTACAGAAGGGAGTAACATGTCTTAATCATTCTTGGAATCTCTTTGCTGAATGCCTGAATATTACAATTTCTCAGGCCTCTAGACAGATGCTGTGTCACACTGCTAAGGAGCATAGTATTGAACTTCCTGCTAGCTAAGGCACTATCAGCATGTAAGCATCTTTGGTTTTCTGTTTTCCTTCTGAACAGTTGGCATAAACATGAGAATAAACCACAGTTTCTCTTTGTACAGCAATAATGACCTCACTTTCAACTTGTCTGCATAATCATGCAAATATAACTCAATACACATATTTTAAAAACCAAAATGAGTCTCATGTGATCTGGTCCTGCTTCCCAAGAAGGAAATCATTGAAGATGTGCACTGAGGGACACAATAAGAGAAAATAAGTCCCTACAATTTGAGTCAAAGTCTTCTGAATTAGATGAACAAAATAGACATTAGATATAGCATTGAGTGGTAAATCTTATGTGAGCATCTGATAATCTTCTTTTCAGAAATACCCCCTTTGGGCCTCCTCAGTGTCTCCTGACAGTTTTGTCCCTCCTGTGGCATCTCATATAGAACCAGCGTGTTTTAGGCTCATACCAGTGCTTTGCACATACTCCACTCAAGTAACAAGTACTTACTTAAGTCAGATGTGGCTCTGACAACTGTCAAAATTTCACACTTTACTTTAGATACATCTAATTCAGCATATTTATAGCTTTCCTTCATTTTGTAAAGTTTGGAGAGTGGATTTGAGCATCACCTCTGTGTGTAGATTAGACTATATCCCTCCCAACTCTGAGATTCCATATCTCTATGGCTTGATACTTAACTCATCAATCCCTCAAAAATACATTTCAATTGTTTCCTTCTTTTTTTGTTAGCTTTGTCTTAGTCATTAGTAAATAATTAGTAAATAAGTTTTGTAATAATTCAGCTATCGAGAGCCAAAATAACAGTGGTTTAAGTGGAAGTTAGGATTTAGAGTTCAGTAAAGGCAAGATGGCTCAGTAGCTAACTGGGACTCGGGCTACCTTGAGATTTCCATACTGTCATTCCTAGGGAATGATATTTACTGTCCTGGTCTAAATTGTACCTCCAGCCATCATATCTATGTTTTCAGCAGGAAGGGGAAAGGGAGAAGTAGCTTGTACTTGCCTTTAAGGTATGTCTCAGAACTTAATTTACATCCTTTTTCCTAACATCCCATTGATCAGAACTTTCCACAGGGTCACAGCTAGCTGCAAAGGAGGCTGAAAAGGTTTTTCCCATGGCACATATGTCTGCACCCTTATCCCTGCCCCCTGCTCCCAGAGTAGCCATGTGTTAAACTGAGGATTTCTATTAGTATTGAAAGAAAGTTAGAATGCTTATTAAAATATACACAGGACACTCATACTATACACACCCAAACACATACACACACATGCACACAGGTTTTCCAGAACATGTCACCATTTTTACACTCTTTAGCAGAGTGGGAGGATGTATTTTCCAGATGTCTATTAAAATTTAATTCAATAGAAATGAATTACATGCCTGTTTTGACTTGCAGCTTATTTAATGTGGCACATTTTGCCATAGGTAGCCTTGGTGTTCCCAAATACTGCTGTGTGGTTTGAGCAGGCTAATCTCTGTGATTCTCCATTTCCTCACTTGAAAATGGACATTATAATATATATCTTGTGAGGTATCATCATATTTAAATGATATAATTTATATAAATTTCTTAAAACAATGCTGCACACATAACAAATACTCAATGAAGTTAATTTAAATGAAATTAATTTAAATGAAGTTAATTTAAATTAAATTAAAAAGAATTCTCAAGTACTGTGAAAGTAAAAGATAAATGAGTCACAATCCCTTCACTAAATGACTTTATGGGCATTAGGTCAGCTTAGTGTAGAGAAGAAAGAGTGAAATTAAGAAGCAGTGAAGAAACTTGTAATTCTTACCTAACTGTATGAGCTTGAGCAAGTTATTTCTCTTGAGTATGAGTTTTTTTCGTTTGAAAACGACGTCAATTATAACATATATCAGAACTTCTTGAATATACTTGGCAGTGTATATGACATACTTTGAAAACTCAGGAACACTACTTTAAGGTTAGAAATGATATAACAGTTGCTATTAACTAGAATTAATTCACATCAAAATTGTGCTGAAATCTTTATACATACTATCTCATTTAACCTGTTTAAGACTTCTATAACATGGATATTATTATCTTGGTGATTCCCCAGGGAACCCATTCTGATTCCTCCAGCATGAGAAAAACTTAAAGTTCCAGGATCAGAGCATGGTTTGTTGGAGGAGCTAAGCATTCAGACCCAGGTATACTTGTTTCTAAAGCTAATATTATAAAATACATTTTATGGTGCTTCTATCGATGGAGTAGTTCAGCGCATGGGGAGAATTTGCTGGGAACAATGGATGGTTTAAGTTAGCCAGATGATAGAGAATAGAGCGGAATAGTGGAAGTCAAGGCTGGCGGCCAAGCTGGAGACAGTATTTGAATAGCTTTAAATGTAATAGTGAAGATTCAATATGTAATTGAAAAAGAAATAAAAAAATTATGGAGGATTCTTATCAATATACAAGCTATGGCTTAGAAACAGTAGAAGAGATGAATTAAGGAATGGAGAAAGAAAAAGCAGGAGATGATCAAGAGGCTATTTTAACATTCTGGTATGGATTACAATTGGGGCGCTGATCATGGGAATGCTACATAGTGAGTCTTGTCTAGGAATGTTAAAGTTCTCACATATCATTTATTAGGCAGTGTGTTCAAGAAATTGTTAATATGCCATTTTAAGGCAACCCTCCTGTATTATCAGGAAGGCACCAAAATTATACCACAATCAGAATTCTGGGTTTGCAGAGTTCTTCCTGAGCTAGACCTTTGCCATATTCTCCCTACTTATAGCTTATCTCTTGTTTCTTCTTGCTTTCTTTAAATCCATTTTGGATTTTGGCACCTTTAGTTTTCCTGGACTTTGACCTCTTTGTTGTAAAATGTAGATGCTCTTATTCAGATATGGTGAGGTCAACAGATCAAGCAAGGATTTCCATTGGAAAGATAGTTTGTTTTTTTTGTGTGTGTGGAAATAATGCAAAACATTTATTTTCTATATCAGACAAGAACTCAGCTAAGTAATCCAATTCTACTGCAGCATTATAAAAATTATCCCTTCACCACAGTGTAAGATTTAAATGCATCTGCACACGGGTGCACACTACATAAAAGGAATAAAGTTGCTGCTGCCCTGCCAAGCACTTCCAGTCCCTACCCAGGTCCTACTGCAATACTGGTGGTCACAGTGGTTTTATCCAAATAAATTGTATTTAAAAAATAAAGCATTTAAAAAGACAAGTCAAAATGCCTTAGAAACCATATCTCCAACTCAAACTTCATCTATTTAAATGTTATATTTGCCTCCCACTAATAAACCTTTATTTCACTCAAACTGAGCAATAAATCTTCCACACTGAAGTATCTTCCTTGCCCAATTAATCCAAAGGAAAAAAATTGAAATGATTAGTAAAGAAAGATGTAGACACTAACATACCCTTTTAATATGTTTTAAAATATTTTTAAGGTTTAAAGTGTTTAAAGTTTGTAATTCCTAGTAGAAAAACATTATCTGAATGAATACCCTAATGGCAAACCACTGTAGAATGTTTCAGTTGCATGTGGGGCAGAGGGGTGGGGATTCTCTTCACAGCACCCCAGCTTTCTTCATGAGAAGGTCAGAGGTACACTGGTTTGTATTACTGTGGCATCCATTAGGTGATCGAAGTTACTTTTCCTTCAGCAAGGGCTTTATTTGTCAGAAGGGCATTACGCTTGACCTCCAAATTTGGCTGACAATTTACTGATGAGATTCATAACCTTTGGGTTGCTCTGATATTTTGACATATTCGCTGGGTTCTGGACCACATCCTGGAAAGCCACCATAACTTCTGGATCCTGCATGGCTGCGAGAACCTCTGGATCACTAAAAATTTCATTGAGCCCAGGCATTCCTGCCATTCCAGGCATCCCCCCTGCCATTCCAGGCATTCCTCCAGGAAAATTACCAGGTGTTCCCCCAGGAAAGCCACCTGGGAAAGAGCCATACTGAGCTCCTGGTTGTCGTCTGGCTTCTTCCTCCCCCTGGGCTCTCTCATGTTCTTCCCGAGCCTTCTTAACGCTTTCTATTCTTTCTTTGATCTCTCACTCTTCACGTTTTCACTCATACTTTCTCCGATGTTCAGCAATTTTATGGGCCCTCAGTTGATCTTCTTTCAGCATTGCACTAGCATCTTCATCGTAATCCAGTTTATAAGCAAGGGCAAGATCATGTGCTGCTTCTTCCCAATGGCCCAGAAGTCTGTGTGCTTTCCCTTGCACTTATAAGGCTGAGCTGAATCAGGATTTATTTCAATAACTCTGTCACAGTCTCGAATGGCAGCATTTGACTTCTGTAATTTGATGAAGACACTGGCTCTCTTGGCATACAGAATGGCCAAGTGAGGATTCGGTTTGATGGCATCTGTGAACAAGTCAATGGCTTTCTGTAGTTCACCGTCATTTAGGCCATCAATGGCAACCACTTTTTTATCATTTGCCATGATTTCCTCGGTTATCTCTACATTTTCATCTCCCATTTCTTGAGGGGCATCAGTATCTGGTTCAATCACACTTTCATTGTCAATTTCTAGATCACTTTCCTCACTTGATGGTTCGTCTGTCTTTATGTTTTCCTCCACCTTCTTACTATCTGCTTTTTCTTCCTTGATATTGTCTTCTGATTTAGTTTTATGAGTAGCAGGTGGTATTTTATTCCCCATGCTCTCCATCCACTCCCGTAGGAAGAGCATTTCCTCGGTGTGCAGAACGCTTGGATCCTGCTTACACATTTTCACGAAGGCCCTAAGCTCGCTCACTTTGCGAGGGTCCATGGTCCAGAGCCAGTGGCAGGCGGCAGGCATGGCTGAGGTTGCGGCCCGATTCCAAGCGTGGGTACTAGCTCAGTGTGATCGTGTGGAAGGGGGAGGCTGCCGCGAGACAGAACAGACTAGAACCTCCCCAGCTGCTCGGAAAGATAGTTTGTTACTCACAGTTCCTAAGAGAAAGGGACACATCACACCACACAGGGCCACATGGGAGATCCACCAGTGTTGGTCGGGAGGCAGAAGGAGAAAGGGGAAAATGTGGGCAAGCAGAAGGAGAAAGGGGAAAAGGTGTTTTCCACAGGAAGTAATGGGCAAGACAGGGCAAGCAGGTTTAAGATTGGCTTGTTTGAATAATTTGAGTGGGCTCTGGGGTGTAGAGGCTGTTCTTAGGGTGACCAGACAAGGGCCTGTTGCCCAGTGTGCATCAATTCAAACACTGACACCAGTGTGTTTTGCAGCAGAGAAAAAGGTTTTATTGCAGGGCACCAAGCAAGGAGACAGGAGAGGATTTCTCAAATCCACCTCCCTGAAGGGTTAGGTTGGTGTATTTAAGGGTAAGGGGTAGACTGGAGTATGATGACTGGATATAGGGACAAAGGGAGGTGTCCTTTCTGAGCATGTGTATTCAGGAATCATGCCTCTTAATGTGATACATGTTCAGAAAATGGTGGCATAAGCATGATGAAGGGGGAAAGATCTCTAGGTGGGTCATCACAGAGGTTACTTTTGTTCTTTCCTTGTCCCTTCTGCACAGCTGTAAGAATTCTTCCCAGTTGGCTCCAATCTTAGCTAGTCTCATTGGTGGTCAGTCAACTTCTGCAAAATAGGCTCATAAATCAATCAAGTTAGCCAGTTTCATTCGGCTAGAATGATAAAATATTTGTTAACGTGTGTTGGTTTCATTAGTTGTCTGTTTCCTGGCTCTGGGGTGATTAGGGCAGGGGAATACTGGCCTAGAGAGTGAAGGCCAATAAAGGAGGTGGTTGGGGTGTGGGCTCTAGATTGGTTGGTGAACATAGGGAAGGTACACTTGCAGGCCAGTTCTTTACTCTCTCTAGGAATTGGCTGGCCCTGGGAGGGGCAGTCCCTCCAGGGCCTGTGAGACACTGTAGAGAAAAAAATGATTCCTCCTCTACCTTTGTAGGTTCTTGTCTGAGACCCTTCTATAATAAAGGGCAAATTAACAGGAGAAAAGCAAACAGAAGTATAATAACATGTATATTATTTCCTCCTATGTACATACGAGGTACACAGGAAAACTGAGTAATAACCTGAATGGCCCAAATCACCACTTTAAATACCATCTCCAACTAAAAACAAAAGACGCTGGGATGGGGGAAGCCAGTTACGGGAGGTTATCAGGCAAACACAGTAAAGAAGGGTATAGTTGCTATGCAGATTTAAGTCAGCATCTTATTCAGGAGTTTCTATAGATTTAGGTGTTCTCCTCTTCGTGATACTGAGAGGAAGACGCCCATACAAATGGAGATTTCCCTTGCAAATGCAAACGTCTTTAATAATTTCTATTGGTTTCCAGAGCTTTTCTCGTCTGTTTCTTAAAAATAATCAGCCTAGGGCGCCTGGGTGGCTCAGTTGGTTAAGCGACTGCCTTCAGCTCAGGTCATGATCCTGGAGTCCTGGGATCGAGTCCCGCATTGGGCTCCCTGCTCAGTGGGGGGTCTGCTTCTCCCTCTGATCCCCTTCCCTCTCGTGCTCTCTGTCTCTCATTCTCTCTCTCTCAAATAAATAAATAAAATCTTTAAAGAAAAAAAAAATCAGCCTAGGGGCGCCTGGGTGGCTCAGTCATTGGGCATCTGCCTTCGGCTCAGGCCATGGTCCCAGGGTCCTCTGATCGAGCCCCACATCGGGCTCCCTGCTCAGCGGGAGGCCTGCTTCTCCCTCTCCCACTCCCCCTGCTTGTGTTCCCTCTCTTGCTGTGTCTCTCTCTGTCAAATAAAAAAATAAAATCTTTAAAAAATAATAATAAAAATAATCAGCCTAAAATAGTCTTTATACCAAAGGGACGTGTTTTGGGATGGCATATTCTGTTTCCCTTTAATACCAAGATGTCAAAGTGTCAAATATAGAAACTAGGAAATGTCCTTACACGCTGACCCAGTACTTTTCCTCCTAACTCATAATTGATCCTTCTTTTCTTGACTCAGCTAAGTCAGACTTACTAACAAGTGCTTTTTGAGCTTTTTGAGCTTTCTGGCTTAGTCAAAAGCATTTCTTAATGGGCAGGCGGAGGTAGGGTAAAGTAGATCCAATGAGCAAGGCCTCAGATCAATGTAATGGCTAAATTCTTGGCTTTACAAACATGAAGACTGTGAGAAATACAACTCAGGTATATTTAAAATGGTGTGTCACAATCTACATGACACTCATTAGTAGTTAACATACAGAATCAGCGTATGTTCTATACAATCATTTATGCAGTAAAGTAATGCTGTATTAGATGTCAGGAGAATTTAAACTCTTCTCTGTATTGACACTATCTATGTGACTCTGAGTAAGTTCCTTTACTTCAGTGGCTTTCAGTTTCCTCTTTTGTAAAGAAAGGACTGGATTAGGTGACCTCTAAAGTCCTTCTAGCTTTAGCATTCTATTATGTTGACACTGAAAAATAAAATCATGGAATACATATAGTACACTATCTATAGGGATTTCTTTTCATTTTTAACTTGATATGCCAACTAGACAGACTCTTTTAGCTTTTGGCTCAAGTATTCTATTACATCCCTCATCCTTCCCGAACTTCAAAAGAAGTGCGATATTAGGGAATTTATTACACATAACAAAACATGTGTTTATGGTTCAGTATGAGAGAACCCACTGTCCTTCCCCACCCCCAATATTGGATAAAAAACAGCAGCTTAATCAGTGATTGTGAATTCTGAGGTCAGCTTTCCATTTACAAACAGTGAGGCTGAAAGCTATAAATATTGTGACTTCTGCCTGGGGGGAGTTGAATGTTCCAGGAAATGTACATTGCACTGGAAAATCCAGGATTAGTTTTCAATTCCGTAACATGCTGTTTCCACAATTACTCCTCAAGTTAGCAGAATGTCCTCAAGATTTTGGATATTACCATGTCCTGGCAGGACTCAGGAAGCTTCGCTTCCTCAGAGCTGGACACATTGAAATAAAGCTGTCAGGGAGTTAGGAACTTGTTTAACATTACCCTCCCACACTTTTTAAAAAACTTTCTTTAGTTGAAATAAGGTGGGCAAAACAGTCTATTGACTTGTAAAAGCCTAAAAGATATATCTTTAAAAAAAAATCACTTTATACATATATTTACATCATGGATGAGGAGAGGCAGGGCTGCTTATTCATACTGGTTGAGTAGCAATCTTCAAATTCATATTATAATTTTAATGGCCAAAACAGTGGAAGGAAAGTAGTTGAGTTTATGAATGGTGGTGATGAGAAGAAATACAAGGAGAGAATACAAAGAAGGCCTAGTTGAATTCTCAAGGGACATCTATTTGGTAATGTTTTCTTAACTTGAATTACAGGAAAGCTCAGTTATATTATTTCTTTACTTATAAATTGTTGACAGAATATCTTGAAGGTTAAGTGTTCAGAAATACAAATTAACAGACTTTTAATAGTGGATGTTTCTTTATGAAAACTCTAGTCCCATATTTTTCAATACCTCTAGGGCAAAGACAATGTTCTAGGGATTACTTGAAGGTAGAGAATAAATTTTCCCATCTTCTTGGAATATCAGTTTTTACTTGAGGATTATTTTAATATTGTTAAAAAGAAAACCACAGGCCCAAGGTGGAGTCACTTGCCCTAGGTCAGCAAACCAGGATTTAGTTGTAGTTTTAACCTCTCCAGGACTGGGATTTAAGCCAATTAATCTGGAATTTTCTGGTCAGAACCAGCGAGGTCATCTGTCACATGGACCCTCTCCATGCCCCCCTTACCCCTAAAGGAAGATGAAGTAATCTACCTAAAAAGACCTCCTGCCCTAAGGGAAAGTGACTGGCCTGAAATAACCTTTTCTTTTATTTTGCTAATAACTTCTTGCTCCACCCTCCTTCTTATAAAAACCTTCCATTTTGCACAACTCCCCAGAGCTCCCCTCTACTTGCTAGATTGGATGCTGCCTGATTGATGAGTTGCTTAAGAAAGTCGATTAGTTCTTCAAATTTACTTGGTTGAATTTTGTTTTTTTAACAATATTAAAATAAACATTATGAAAACAAAACAATGCCTATACTTAAAATAAAACATAAAACTTGAATAAAATTTCCATGGTGAGAGGCAATTTCTGGTTATACTCCCTTACCCTCTGTAGGTAGTTTAAGTGTCACTGATTTAGATCACCTTTTACTTTAGAGTTTAGGAAATTGTACCATATACAGATGTTAAGTTGCCTTGGCAACCCAGATCTGGAAACTCCAATGCTGTTCATTCATTTGCCCAATAAATCTTAAGCAACCACTCACCATGTCCAAGACACTTCCTTGGTTTTTCTGTCAGACAGTCTCCACCTTCACAATCCCGTGATGATGGAAACCATGCTGCAGACCTCACAATGTCTCACTTTCACATCCAAAATAAGAAACAAAAAAATGTTTTCCACAAATAACAAGAAAAGTTTGCATCTCATTAGTTCTTATTAGATCATGTGCTTATTACAAAATCAGTCACTCTCTGGAGAATTATAATGCTTTGATTTGCTTATGCCAGGTCAAATGCTGCCTCTCTTACTGGGAGGAAGGAACCCATTCAAAGCATATGGTCAGAAAATAGGGTACAGGTAGGTTTCCCATAAAGAAAAGTGGGTTATGATTATGAAAGGCTGAGTGACTAGATATTGACTGGCAAAATAAGAGGTGTGCAGTAATAATACTCCTATGACCAAAATAATGACAATAATTATTATTACTTATAATTCAAGGAGCTTGGTTTTTCATAATATCATGGCAGAGATTGTAATTTAACAGCCTTTGGGCCAAATTTAGCCTGAATAGTGTTCTTAAAAAGTAGGTTTGAATGGCTTTAGAGGTAGTATGCTTCCACAATTCACTCCTTTTTGTCTTCTACCACTAGCAGCTTCATTCATTCACGTTGCTTATGATGACTGACTCCATTGAAGGAATACTCTAGGAACTCTTTGAGAGCATAATTAACTAACCATGATTTTAAGAATGGTTGTTATCCTACAGAAAGAAATATGACACTCTCCGTGCCAAAGTGATTTGCTAATAACCTCTCCCCTACGCCATGACTTTTTATGTATCATGGGTCAATTCTGTTTTGAAGAAAATGAAACCTTTAGCATAAGCAAACAAATGGGCCTATAGGAAGGTCTCAGACTCTGTACCAGAACATTCTCTCATTGCCTATATGTTATTCCTTATCATTTTATTGAGTTACCCAGAAGCCCAGCAGTCTGTCTTTTTTTGTCACATCCCATTGACCTTGAGTAAACAGAGACTGTGTCTGGTAGAGCTCACAAGTGGTCTCCTTCACCAAGCAATATTGTTTGGTGTCACATAGAAGATAACCCTACTAGAATGTCAACTCCATATGAGCAGGGTGTTTCTTTTGTGTACCATTCTTTCTTCAGCTCCTAGAACAGTACCAGGCACAAAGCAAGTGCTCAATATTTATTAAGATGACTTAATGAGGAATATGTACCTAGTGTATGACACCAGAGTAAAGAGTATAGAGATGGCTTTTCTTCTTTCTTTACTTTCTTTTCTTCTCAATATGAAAACTTGCCATTGTTGTCTTTCTTGCTTTTTCCTCTCCTGCTACCAGAACTGACCTTTGTCCTTATTCCATAGCACTGATTTCTATTATACATTTGGGCCAGGTTGGGTTAGTCTGGGGAGGTTGGTGTCATTAAAAAGAACTGTGTTCATGTCTAAGGGTAGTGTACACACTGTAGTCATGACCTTTATTGCAAAATTCTGATATTGAGAGGTACACTAAAACCAAGACCAGAAGAAGTGATCTCTTACACATATTTACAGTTGCCTATGTGTTGAATAATTTTACCATATGTTAAAAAAGGTGTATGTTTATAAAGCTGGGCCTTGTAGATGGACTGGAAGCTGGACTTTTAGATAAAGACTTTATTCTTTCAAATACTTCATTCTTATCTGTATAATCCTGGTGTGGATTTGGGGGTTCAGCAGTTTACACCTCTCTATCTTGGACATTGTGACTGGTCTCTCTAGTCTGTATCGTAATGGAACTGTCTTTGTTTTGTGACTCTATTATCAATAACTATCAAATTCTATCAGTAACTCTATCAAATTAAACTAAGTTATTTTGGGAGTTCTATCAATCCAAGCCTATGATTGATTGATTGATTGATTGATTTTTTACAACTGACATTTTTAATGCAATGGTTATTTAGTCTGACTATGGTGATTACCTGAGTTGGTAATAAGCTTCTTCCTTTCTTATTAAAGAAATATGAAAAAGACTTAATATAATAGTTCATCTAGACTGAAATCAGAAGTACTTTGTATGAGTTCCTCATTTACAGATAAAGGAACCAAGGTTAAGTGGCAGAAGAAATTCAAACTGGCCTTTCTCATTTTCTAATACAATAATATGGCTAGAGTAGGGGGGGATATTCATATATGCTTTTAATACTATGAGTCAGTCATTCAATTTTATTTTGGCAATTAACACAAAGTTACTGCTCGTGGAAAATACATTTCCTTCTAAAGATACTATAATGCTTTTTTATTTTAGTAATAACCTTGAAAACAAAGAGGACATATCTTTTAGTTTGTTTATAACCACAATGACTAAGTAATGATATTTTAAGGGAAACAAAGATAGAGAAAATTGACCACAAAATTGAATAGAATTCCTTTCTGATAAAACAAAGCCACTTTTTTGGATTAGTGGAAAAATAAGTAACAAAACAGTTTGTATCTCTGGCTAATATATTCTTTTAACTTAAACATGGAATGACTTTCTGCTCCAAAAAGAGTACTAGCACTATGTGGAGGTTCTTGCTCTCTTAGCTGTATAGTGAATTATACTCTACAGAAACAAAGTTAGGGCACTGTTTAGATCAATCGTGTGTGGATTTAAAATATGGTATAAAATAGCTTTCAAGATACATATTTGTTAATGAATATAACTGACGTTCATAGAACTGACTTTTTAATATATTTTCAAACTAAAACACATTTTTATTCCTTTCTAAAAAACAAAAATTCCTCCTCCAAGTTGAAGCTTCAATTATGTATTTACAAGGAGGAGATATGATCCAGGTTTCTGAGTAATGTGATTTTAAATCCAAATCATAGAAATAAATATGACTACCAATTAACATTTGACTGAGTTCCCACTAAGTGCAAAGAAATGACCTAGATTTCTGGGCATCTTAGGCTGGTTATTATTTCAAAGGGAAATATTACCCTCTAGTTGAAAATGTTTATTAAAAAAATAGAAACAAATGGGGTCACTTCCATGATGGGTCACCTCTAACTTCAGAATCTGAGTTTGCTTTCAAGCTAATCGTGTGTTCTGCCAGCAGTGGCTTGGGTGGGGAGTGAGGAAGGGCTGTGGGTTATGGAAACTGTGGAGATTGTGGGAAGCAAAATGTACAAGAAGGCAAGACAGAGATCCACAAAATTAGAGATGGCAATGACACGAGTTGGTAAAACAGGGGCGATCCCTGCTGGCATGTATGTTTTCTTCCACCAAGCCTTGGTCTGGGCTTTGTGCTCTCAACATTCCCATGCGGCCTTAGATGTTTGTCCCTAACTTTAAGAAAAGGCCTGATTCAAGGGAAATTCTAGATGAGGCTTGATGTTCCAAGTACATTGCTATTACTTTTTGTCCCACCATCCTTCATTTCATGTTGAGTATTTCCTCTGCATGCAAATGTGGTTAAGGAGCCAGATACCAACTAAGCACTAAATGCATGTGACTGCAAATGCTAGTTTATTCAGGTCTGGTTTTAAGTAATGCTTTTTCAACTTGGTATATAAAGACATAACAATTTGAAAAAAGAGTGAAAAGTTTTGTCAATTCTCTTATTGTTTTGAAATATCTAATTGTATTTCATGTTATAGCCCAAATATCTACATGGCTATTTTTGTCTCTTTCCACATTTTTTGGAGTTCAGTATATATAGTTCCAAACTCATAATTGCCTCTTAAGTATTCACTTTAATCATTTAATGTAGAATAGATATTCTCCAATTTCATCATTCACATTTAAGTAATGTAAGCCCTTGTAAGTGCTGATTTAAAATTTCTTTTTTAAATATGGAAACTTATTCCTCTTGCTGAACTTGACCTAGGTTTAAATTTAGCCTAAGATAGAAACTAAGTCCTCAAGGGTTAGTATCTTTTGCAGTTGTTGATATATGTGTCTCAAATTTGATTGTGGACCCAGAAGATCAGACAAATTTGAATGTTAGTAATGGAAAAACATTGAGGTGACATTTATTCAACATTCTCAGCACAGCATAACCAAGTAGGAAATCCCTTGGTTCTCTTGGGGGAATTTCTCAACTTCCTTTCCTAGTTCACAGAGTTATGAATCAAAGCATAGAAGAATATTTTAACTTGACTCCATCTGTGACCCTTGCCTATGTCCCCAGCTTTCTCTTCACTGAAATTAGGATGTCATTTTAAAATTATGTTTGTTGAAGATTATTTTTCTTTCACCAAGAATTACATATAAGCCCTTCTGTTTTAGCTCTGTCATCTGTATTTTCCTATCAGTATTATCACATTATGATAATGCTCAATAGCGTAGACGTTGGTATTTGATTGGGGATATGGTGGTTTTGTGTGATTGGCAGAACTACAATTGTGTATTCACCCAGCTCAGCCACATTTCCTCCTAAAAACTTGGGCCTTCACAGAAAGCTATCTATTCTTTTGGTGTGCTTAATACAGATGTCAAACAAAAAAACAAACAAAAAAAGGGAACATTTCCATATGAACACACAAAAGTGTTAATACATAGTCCATAACTTAAAATAGTACTAATATAATAGTTTAAGCCAGAACATAACCAATAATGCAATAGATTTTGGAAAAACAGATAAGTAAGATATACTTTCAATTGAGAGTCTTTATTGAAAGAATTTTTAACTGGGCATTGAAAAATAAGTAGCATTTCACCAGAAATAGAAGGAATAGAGGGGCACAGTGCATAAAAATATATGGCTTTTTAGGGAATTGAGTAAACTACAGTGAGCCTGAGCCTAGATCAGTGATAGGGAGTGGTGTGGTTATAATGGGAGAGGAATGGCAGGACAAATTGTGGAAGACTTTGAATGCCATTCTACTGACTTTCACACTTAAACAATGGAAAAAATTTTAAGATTTTGTTACAGAAGTGACATAATTTTTGTTTGTTTGTTTTGGTTAATGCATCAGTTATGAAACAGATGGCATATTCCAATCAGGTAATTCAATAGGAATTTAATAAAGGAATTCTGCAAAAGAATTTGGCAAATGTATGGAAATCAAAGAAATATAGCCTCTAGGCCTTGAAACTGGGGCTGGAGGCAGGGTTTTACCATCTACAACTCTAAATAATAAAATCTGGAGAGAGATCTGTGTAAAGAGCACCACCTGATTGAAGACATCAAGGCAGGTGAAGACCCAGATATTCTGATCCAAAAGGTCTGGGGTGCAGCCTGAGAATGCTTAACAAATTTCCAGGTGATGCCTCTGCTGCTGTTTCTGGAATAGCACTTTGAAAACCACTGTGCTTTGTATACTACAGCCACCTTCCTAACCTTATATTATTTGTGTATATTTTTCCGGGGTCGTTGTTACCCATTTAACATTTTGTTCTCTCATTCATCTATTCTCCTCTGGAAAAAAATGACAAGACAGAAAAACTCATCTCAAAAAAAAGAACAAGAGGCAGTACTGACTGCCAGAGACCTAATCAATACAGATATTAGTGAAATGTTGGAACTAGAGTTCAGAATGATGATTATAAAGATACTAGCTGGGCTTGAAAAAAGCATGGAAGATACTAGAGAATCCCTTTCTAGAGAAATAAAAGAACTAAAATCTAACACAGTTGAAATCAAAAAGGCTATTAATGAGGTGCAATAAAAAATGGAGGCTCTAACTGTTAGGATAAATGAGGCAGAGAGAGTATTAGTGATATAGAAGACCAAATAGAGGATAAAGAAGCTGAGAAAAAAAGAGATAAACAACTACTGGACCACAAGGCCAGAATTCAAGAGATAAGTGATACCATAAGACAAAACAATATTAGAATAATTGGGATCCCAGAAGAAGAAGAAAGAGAGAGAGGGGCAGAAGGTATATTGGAGCAAATTATAGCAGAGAACTTCCCTAATTTGGGGAAGGAAACAGGCATCAAAATCCAGGAGGCACAGAGAAACCCCCCTCAAAATCAATAAAAATAGGTCAACACCCTGACATCTAATAGTAAAGCTTAACAAGTCTCAGAGACAAAGAGAAAATCCTGAAAGCAGCTTGGGACAAGAGGTCTGTAACCTATAATGGTAGAAATATTAGTTTGGCAGCAGACCTATCCACAGAGACCTGGCAGGCTGGAAAGGACTGGCATGATATATTCAGAGCACTAAACGAGAAAAATATGCAGCCAAAAATACTATATCCAGGTAGGCTGTCATTGAAAAGAGAAGGAGAGATAAAAAGCTTCCAGGGCAAACAAAAACTAAAAGAATTTGCGAACACCAAACCAGCCCTGCAAGAAATATTGAAAGGGGTCCTCTAAGCAAAGAGAGAGCCTAAAAGTAACACAGACCAGAAAGGGATAGAGACAATATACAGTAACAGTTACCTTACAGGCAATACAATGGCACTGAATTCATATCTTTCAATAGTTACCCTGAATGTAAATGGGCTAAATGCCCCAATCAAAAGACACAGGCTATCAGACTGGATAAAAAAAAACAAGACCCATCGATATACTGTCTGCAAGAGACTCATTTTAGATGCAAAGACACCTCCAGATTGAAAGTGAGGGGGTGGAAAACTATTTACCATGCTAATGGACATCAAAAGAAAGCTGGGGTGGCAATCCTTATAACAGACAAATTAGATTTTAAACCAAAGACTGTAATAAGAGATGAGGAAGGACACTACATCCTACTAAAGGGTATATCCAATAAGAAGATCTTACAGTTGTAAATATCTATGCCCCTAACATGGGAGCAGCCAATTATATAAGCCAGTTAATAACAAAATCAAAGAAACACATCAACAACAATACAATAATAGTAGGGGACTTTAACACGCCCCTCACTCAAATGGACAGATCATCTAAGCAAAAGATCAACAAGGAAATAAAGGCTTTAAGTGACATACTGGACCAAATGGGCTTGGCACAGATATATTCAGAACATTCCATCCCAAAGCAACAGAATACACATTCTTCTCTAGTGCCCATGGAACATTCTCCAGAATAGATCATATCCTGGATCACAAATCAGGTCTCAACCAGTACCAAAAGATTAGGATCATTCCCTGCATATTTTCGGACCACAGTGCTTTGAAACTAGAACTCAATCACAAGAGGAAAGTTGGGAAGAACTCAAATACATGGAGGCTAAAGAGCATCCTTCTAAAGAATGAATAGGTCAACCAGGAAATTAAAGAAGTATTTTAAAAATTCATGGAAACAAATGAAAATGAAAACAAAACCCGTCAACATCTCTAGGATACAACAAAGGCAGTCTTAAGAGGAAAGTATATAGCAATACAAGCCTTTCTCAAGAAACAAGAAAGGTCTCAAATACACAACCTAACCCTACACCTAAAGGAGCTGGAGAAAGAATAGCAAATAAAGCCTAAAGCCAAGAGGAGAAGAGAAATAATAAAGATCAGAGCAGAAATCAATGAAATAGAAACCAAAAGAACAGTAGGACAGATCAACGAAACTAGGAGCTGGTTCTTTGAAAGAACAAATAAGATTGATAAACCCCTGGCCAGACTTATCAAAAAGAAAAGAGAAACAACCCAAATAAATCAAATCATGAATGAAAGAGGAGAGATCGCAACCAACATCAAAGAAATACAAACAATTATAAGAACATATTATGAGCAACTATATGCCAGCAAATTAGACAATCTGGAAGAAAGGGATGCATTCCTAGAGACATATAAACTACCAACACTGAACCAGGAAAAAATAGAAAATCTGAACAGACCCATAACCAGTAAGGAAATTGAAGCAGTCATCAAAAATCTCCCAACAAACAAGAGCCCAGGGCCAGATGGCTTCCCAGGGGAATTCTACCAAACATTTAAAAAAGAATTAATACCTATTCTTCTGAAACTGTTCCAAAAAATAGAAATGGAAGGAAAACTTCCAAACTCGTTTTATGAGGCCACCATTACCTTGATCCCCAAACCAGACAAAGACCCCATCAAAAAGAATTACAGACCAATATCCCTGATGAACATGGATGCAAAAATTCTCACCAAAATACTAGCCAATAGGATCCAACAGCACATTAAAAGGATTATTCATCATGACCAAGTGGGATTTATTCCTGGGCTGCAAGGTTGGTTCAACATCCGCAAATCAATCAATGTGATACAATACATTAACTAAAGAAAGAATAAGAACCATATGATCCTCTCAATAGATGCAGAAAAGCATTTGACAAAGTACAGCATCCTTTCTTGATTAAAACTCTTCAGAATGTAGGGATAGAGGGTACATACCTCAATATCATAAATGCCATCTATGAAAAACCCACAGCCAATATGATTCTCAATGGGGAAAAACTGAGAGCTTTCCCCCTAAGGTCAGGAACATGGCAGGGATGTCCACTATCACCACTCTATTCAACATAGTACTAGAATTCCTAGGCTCAGCAATCAGACAACAAAAAGAAATAAAAGACATCCAAATCAGCAAAGAGGAAGTCAAACTCTCACTCTTTGCAGATGATATGATACTTTATGTGGAAAACCCATAAGACTCCACCCCAAAACAGCTAGAACGCATACAGGAATTCAGCTAAGTGGCAGGATATAAAAATCAATGCACAGAAATCAGTGGCATTCCTATACACCAACAACAAGACAGAAGAAAGAGAAATTAAGGAGTTGATCCCATTTACAATTGCACCCAAAACCATAAGATACCTAGGAATAAATCTAACCAAAGAGGCAAAGAATCTGTACTCAGAAAATTATAGAATACTCATGAAAGAAATTGAGGAAGACACAAAGAAACGGAAAAACATTCCATGCTCATGGATTGGAAGAACAAATATTGTGAAGATGTCAATGCTACCTAGAGCAATCTACACATTTAATGCAATCCCTATCAAAATACCATCCACTTTTTTCAAAGAAATGGAACAAATAATCCTAAAATTTGTATGGAACCATAAAAGACCCCGAATAGCCAGAGGAATGTTGAGAAAGAAAAGCAAAGCTGGTGGCATCACAATTCCGGACCTCAAGCTCTATTACAAAGCTGTCATCATCAAGACAGTATAGTACCAGCATAAGAACAGACACATAGATCAATGGAACAGAATAGAGAGCCCAGAAATGGACCCTCAACTCTATGGTCAACTAATATTTGACAAAGCAGGAAAGAATGTCCAATGGAAAAAAGACAGTCTCTTTAACAAATGATGTTGGGAAAATTGGACAGTCGTATACAGAAGAATGAAAGTGGACCATTTCTTTACAGCACACACAAAAAATAGACTCAAAACGGATGAAAGACCTAAATGTGAGATGAGACAGGAATCCATCAAAATCCTAGAGGAGAACACAGGCAGCAATCTCTTCGATCCCAGCCGCAGCAACTTCTCCCTAGACATATCGCCAAAGGCAAGGGAAGCAAAGGCAAAAATGAACTATTGGGACTTCATCAAGATAAAGAGCTTTTGCACAGCAAAGGAAACAGTCAACAAAACCAAAAGACAACCGACAGAATAGGAGAAGATATTTGCAAATGACATATCAGATAAAGGGCTAGCATCCAAAATCTATAAAGAACTCATCAAACTCAATACCCAAAGAACAAAGAATCCAATCGAGAAATGGGCAGAAGACATGAACAGACATTTCTGCAAAGAAGACATACAAATGGCTAACAGACACATGAAAAAGTGTTCAACATCACTCAGCATCAGGGAAATCCAAATCAAAACCTCAGTGAGATACCACCTCACACCAGTCAGAATGGCTAAAATTAACAAGTCAGGAAATGACAGATATTGGCAAGGATGCAGAGACAGGGGAACCCTCCTACACTGTTGGTAGGAATGCAGGCTGGTGCAGCATTCTGGAAAACAGTATGGAGGTTCCTCAAGAAGTTGAAAATAGAGCTACCCTATGACCCAGCAATTGCACTATTGAGTATTTACCCCAAAGATACAAATGTAATCTGAAGGGGCACCTGCACCCCAATGTTTATAGCAGCAACGTCCACAATAGCAAAACTATGGAAAGAGCCCAGATGTCCATCGACAGATGAATGGATAAAAAAGATGTGTGTGTATATATATATATATATATATATATATATATATATATGATGGAATATTATGAAGCCATCAAAAAATGAAATCTTGCCATTTGCAATGACATGGATGGAACTTGAGCATATTATGCTAAGCGAAATACGTCAATCAGAGAAAGACAAGTATCGTATGATCTCGCTGATATGAGGAATTTAAGAAACAAGACAGTGGAGCATAGGGGAAGGGAGGAAAAAAATGAAACAAGATGAAACCAGAGAGGGAGATAAACCATAAGAGACTCTTAAATCAGGAAACAAAATGAGGGTTGCTGGAGTGGAGGGGGGTGGGAGGGATGTGGTGGCTGGGTGATAGACTTTGGGGAGGGTATGTTCTGTGTATGTGAGCGCTGTGAATTGTGTAAGACTGATGAATCACAGACCTGTACCTCTAAAACAAATAATACATTATATGTTAAAAAAAAAAAAGAAGATAGTAGGAAGGGAAAAATGAAGGAGGGGAGAATTGGAGAGGGGGACAAACCATGAGAGACTATGGACTCTGAGAAACAAACTGAGGGTTTTAGAGGGGAGGGGGGTGGGGGGATGGGTTAGTCTGGTGATGGGTATTAAGAAGGGCACTGGGTGTTATACGCAAACTATGAATCATGGAACACTACATCAAAAACTAATGATGTAATGTATGGTGACTAACATATTAAAATAATATTTAAAAAAAGAAAAAAGAAAAAAAAACAAAAAACCCCAAAGGCATCTAGGCAATAAATAACCTGGATTCAGTTTGTTTACCCTTTGAACTCCTACCAGCATTTCTCATTGGTAAAAACCAATGGGAAGCTAAAGGACAAGAATTCTTGTTGACATATTCCATATAGCTCAGCTTCCAGGGGGACATATCAATGTGTGTAAGGGTAGAGAGTAGATTTGAAGGGACAAATGGGAGAGATCCAGCATAGTTGCAATTTGGAAGGTAGTTTGGGATGGCAAAAGAATGAGCAGAGCAGTCAAGTGAATAAAGGAAATTCCTGTAGTAGTTCAGGCAAAGCTACTGAGGGTCTGAAACAGATCAGCATTAATGACAGTGGAAGAAGGGAAGAGAGTATAAATGGCATATGGAGATAGATCCATCAAGACTTAGTATTTTGGATGTAGGAGCTGAAAGAGAAGAATAAAACAAAAATGACTATTGGATACTCTCTCATTTCCTCAAAATATAGGTTACAGAAGAAATAATTGATGTTTTTAGGGACAATAACAAGTTCAAGTGTGGGTAAGTGAAAACTGGACATTTTTCTCTGTGCTTAAGAAAAGAGGTCAGATCTAGGGAAAAATACTTAAGTAGAGTTTGCTTTGGAGTTGACAACTGAAATATGTGAATATTGTCTAGGGAGACGATTTAGAAGATGTGAATCAGTCCAACCATAGGAACTTGGGGAATGCCACCCTTTAGGGGAAGGACAGAGATGCGAATCAGTAAAGGAAGCCAAGAAGCAGTCATTGGAAAGTATGGGAAGAGAGCAGTCAGATTCCAAGGCAGAAGCCATTGTGTGACAAAAATTTCAATGATGAAAACTCATAACTTTTATATATACTTTACAGTTAGAAAAGGCTTGGGAGTAGGTTCATTCTTGTTTTCTTCAGTGTAAAGTTTTGGATGACTTTGCCGTTTATGATTATTGGCGATTTCTCTTTGGAGAGTAGTTAATAATTTAATTTCTTAAACAAGTTTCTATTGAGCATGTAACTTTGCATTGAGCTCTAAGATAAGCAATACTGAGGATATAAAATTGACATGGAATGTACTGTTGCTGTCTAGAGACTTATAATCTTAATGAATTGCAACTCCAATTGAGACTTATTGAAATTGCTGGAACATAATGACAAGGCAATATACATAATAAAAGATAAATGGAATATTTTTAAATGATAAAATATATGGTCTAGAGAATTCCATTGTCATTCAGAAGAAGGGAGAGACTAGTTTTACTTCAAGGTATTACAAAATATGCACCAGGATCTCCAGCTCACAGTTTACTTGAATATGAAATGAAATACTGCTAATATTTCTTTTGTATGACAGTGGTTTCTTTTCCTCACAAAAGTTGAAAAAGGTAAACTGAAGCATGAGTTAACAATAGAAACTGCTTGTGATGAGTGAAATGTGAAGCGGTAATTTGGACAGAGGCACAGACACGGGCAGAACTTCATATGAAGATTGGAGTTGCAACCACAAGTCAGGGACTGCCAGAAGCTAAAAGGGAGGCCTGGAACAGATCCTTAGAGCCTTCAGAGGGAGCTGCCCTGGCCTACACCTTGATCTCAGACTTCTAATGTCCAGGATTGTAACACATTACATTTCTTTTTAAGATACTTTGTAGTACTTTCTTAATGGCAGTCCTTGAAAACTAGTGTGCCATCTTATCTACACCTAGGGCTTCAACTACCATCGTAAACCTTCAATTTTCCAGGGAAGAGATTACCAAAATGTGTGCCTCCAGACGCTGGTCCCTGAAGAGACTCCACAAAGAAAGATGCTATGGGCAAACACCTGGAGTTTTAGAAAACACTGTAAAAAAATGGTTTCACAGGAGTCCTGCAGTGAAGAGCCAGAATTCCTCCCATATGTGACATATAACACTTTCTCACTACAGCATGTCCTGAGAAATTTGTTCTGGAGATATGGAGCTCTAGTGCAATGAACTGCAGTCTTTGAAATTGTTACTGTTGCTTGATTTAGTAAACCTCCCAATACAAAGCAATTGATGCCATAAATGTATGTTTTAAATGTATATTTTTAAAAAATTTGGACAATTTTAACACCCTTTGTCATAACTTTTAGTGCTTTTGCATTTCTTCAAACACATTTTGCTCATTGCTGTTCTAGATACATCTTAAATATGATTTCAAATGGTATGCTGTGTTCTCTGTGTGTGTGTATATGTGTGTTCTAAAATACACAGTTACATATTTTGGATCTGCAAAAGCACAATAACTTTTACTTAAAGTGTGACTTGTCTTAATTTATTTTTTAAATAAATTGGAGAGTTGAAATAATTTGGAATGAACACACGAGCCTAAAATTGTAGTTCTCTATTTTTTTTTTATAAACACTGCTTTAAAATAAGCATATTATTAAGATAAACCTCAAGTGTCAACTTTTCCTATCTACAGGATAGTACCAACCTCTTGCTAGTTTTTGTCCATTATAATTCTGAATAGGGTAAAACACCAAGTTTTTTCTTGGGAACATTTCTTTTTATCTTCAATAAGAGGAAATTTCCCCTAACCAGCATCTTAGAAGTCATTCAGTTCTACTTAGAGTTAATTGGTGATCATTTCATTTTATACTCATTTTAGATAGTTACATTTTTCTGTTTTATTTTGTTTTATCTTGTTTTTTTATGTTTATAGCAGACATCTGTTATATTCTATTTGCTAAACTTACTGCTAATTTGCTTTTTTGCCCCATGCTGTTTGTGTGGTGTCTGAATCAGCTGCTCTACAAATGTTTCTTTAGCCACATAGATGCAACTTTGGAACAGAATAAATAGGCAAACATGACAATATAGACACTGAAAATGTAGAGCAATAATAATCAGTTCTTAAATCAACCAGGTTTTGCTCCTTTAGGCATACATTTTGCATTGCATCACAATAATAATCTGTGACAAATGTTTGTACCAGAAATGGAGGGAAACACCCATAGCTTTGAATACTTTGCATTTCTTATGAAGGCTTAGCTGTGAAGTTTGCAGACTTGGATTTTATTGAAGAAAACAGCTAATGATCACACCATTCTTTTCCTAGATAAGTAAGGAAGTTTTAAAAGAAGTCTAGCATTGCCTCACACATAGCAAAAGAAAGCCAACAAGGACAGAAGATAATTTCCAGCTCTACATGACCCTGTGGGTCCCATGTCTATAAATATGGATGTCTCAAAGCCAATAAAAATAAACATCATATAAAACTCTTGGCCTTTTATGTATTAGTACTATTGACTATTATTAGGGGAGAAAGAGCATAGCAAACTAAGCTTGTGGTAAACTTAGTTTACTTTATTATTAAAGGTTTTGACTCCAAGGTTTAGTATTTTCTTAACCAAACATCTTTTGACTACAGAGTCCTTCTAATCATTTTGTTCTGCCCACAATGAGGTTGCTTTTCCCTTCCCAATCTACATATCATTCACAGTCTGTAGGGTGTAAGAGGCATGCCTGAGCATTTATCATTCTGCACTGTTAGCACAGAGGTGACTTTAACAATATATGTACTACTTGAGGGGTTAATTTTGTGTGTTTGGAGTTCCCTGAGTCTGTTAAATTCTTTCATTAGCTCTTTGCCTGCTTTGCTACTGTGGCAAACTTTTAAACTACAACCATTTCTAACCCAATTGTCAGGGGCTTGGCAGTATTTGAAGGTCAACTTCTCAACTTCCAGTTGGCCCTCAAACACTTTTCATAGATCCTCCCGTAGAGTGGTCAAAAGTTTAGGGCTGCATGTGATGGATTGAGAAAGCAAGAACCTTATTTTTCCTATGAATTCATGTCAGTCTTTGTTGGTAAGGATGAATTTAGCTTTTTCTTCACCTTGCTAACCTAACTTTTTACAAAGAAATATGCAGTACCCTGTCATAATGCAGCTGCTGGGCAGATTACCTAGCTTTTTTTTGTAGAGGACAGTGGGCAATCTGAATGGATTTTACAAGGGATGTGTGTTTAGGTGTGTGTGTGTGTGTGTGTGTGTGTGTGTGTGTGGCCTGTGAGTGATTGATGGAATGAATGAAGGAGGGAGGGAGAGAAGAGGAGAGAGAATGAGAGGGGAAAAAGTGGTAGCTTCAGTCAGGAGTTGAAATGGGGTGAAAGAGCAGAGATGCGTAAAGGAGATACTTGGAAAGTTTGTTCATGCACAATATATTTCCTTCCTCTATTTCCCCAAACAATACAGTAGAAATCTGTGTTTCTTCATTTCTGCTGGTTTCGCATTTTGAAAATTTAAAAAATGGAACACTTGTATACCCTTTATATAGATCCACTTATTTTTATGATTTTTGCCACATTTGCTTTTCTCCTTCTACACACAAATGTCATTTGGTGAATCATTTGAAAGTAAATTGCGGACATCATGGTACCTCAACCCCAAATATTTTAGCATGTAACTTCTAAGAATAAATATTCTCCTATGCAGCCGTTATTGAGCATAAGAAATTTTAACAATAATTCAGCAATATAAAATATCATCTCATATTCAAATTTCTCCAATGGCTTCAAAAATATTTTAGAGCTAGTTCTTTTATATATATATTTAAAATCCAAGATCCATTCAAGATTCATATCTTATGTTTGAATGGCTGTGTCTCCTTAGTATCTTTCCATTTAGAACAGTGTTCTGCCTACTCCCATTTTTTCCCCCTGACATTGAATTTTTGAGGCATTTAGGCCAGTTGTCATATAAAATGTCTCACATTATGGGTTTATCTGATTATTTCTTCATGATTAGATTAAAGTTAAACATTTTTGTCAAGAATTCTAGATGATGTTATGTAATTTTTATTGTATCACATAATTACCAGATGTCCAACTGTTATTTGGTTAATCTGCTGACTGCCAGATATCTCCATTGTGAAAGCATATTCTCTCCTTTCTAATTGTAAGTAATATAGGGCAATAGCTTGAGTCCATGTAAAAATTCTGTTTTCAACAATTTTTCACTCAACAGTCTTACATCTTTGATGAGTCAATTATTAAATTGGAGGTTGTAGAATTCATTTTTAAAAAATTCTATCAATTTTTCCACATTTATTAGAGTTTTTCTCTCTCCCTCTCTCTCTCTGTCTCAACTATCTCTGTTAACTCATGGCATCCTTGTATTATTATCTATAACCTTTATTATTATTCTTTTTTAATTTAAGTATAATTAACATTATATTAGTTTTAGGTGTACAGTATAATGATTTAACAATTCTATACATTACTCAGTGCTCTTCAAGGTGAGTGTATTCTTAATCTCCTTTATCTATTTCACTCATCCCCCTACCCTCCTCCCCTCTGGCAAACTTTAACCTATAACTATTATTTTTTATGCTCAAAGTACGTAAAACATTTCCAGTTGAAGACTTCAAATCCCAGTCTTTTTTTATTGTGGTAAAAAAAGATATAACATAAAAATTACCATCTTAATTGTTTTTAAGTGTACAGCATAGTAGTGTTAATTATGTCCACTTTGTTGTGCAACAGATCACTAGAACTTTTTCATCTGGCAAAAGTGAAACAACACTCACTGAATAACAACTCCTCTTTTCCTCTACCTCAGCCCCTAGTTAATGCCATTCTACTTTCTATTTTTAAGAGTTTGACTACTTAAATACCATATAAGTGGAATCATGCAGTATTCATTTTTTTGAGACTGGCTTATTTCACTGAGCATAGTATCCTCAAACTTCATCCATGTAGTAGGATATGACAGGATTGTCTTCTTTTGGAGCCTGAATAATATTCCATTATATTAACATACCACATTTTCCAAATCCATTCATCCTTCAGTGGACATCTAGGTCACTTACATCTCTTAGCTATTGTGAATAATGATGCAGTGCATATGGGCATGCAAATATCTCCTTGAGATCGTATTTTTAGTTCTTTTGGATATATATCAAGAAGTGGGATTTTTGGATCATGTGAAAATTCTGCTTTCAATTATTTTATGAATCACAGAACTGTTTTCCAAGGTGGCTGCACCTTTTTACATTCCCATCAACAGTGCACAAAGGTTTTCAATTTCTCTATATCCTCATCAACACTTTTTATTTTCTGTTTTTGATAGGGCCATCCTAATGGGTATGAGGTGCTATTTCATTGTTGTTATGATTTGCATTTCCATAATGATCAGTGATGTTGAGCATCTTTTCTTTTTTTTTATTATGTTATGTTAATCACCATACATTACATCATTAGTTTTTGATGTAGTGTTCCATGATTCATTATTTGCATATAACACCCAGTGCTCCATGCAGAATGTGCCCTCTTTAATACCCATCACCAGGCTAACCTATCCCCCCACTTCCCTCCCCTCTAGAACCCTCAGTTTGTTTCTCAGAGTCCATAGTCTCTCATGGTTCGTCTCCCCCTCCGATTTCCCCCCCTTCATTCTTCCCCTCCTGCTGTCTTCTTCTTCTTTTTTTTTTTTTAACATATAATGTATTATTTGCTTCAGAGGTACAGATCTGTGATTCAACAGTGTTGTACACTTCACAGCAGTTGAGCATCTTTTCTTACACTTTTGACCATTTGTTATATCTCTGTATATAACAGATATATATATATATATGTATGCATATATATATACACACATATACATCTAAAATTTTTTACACTTTTTTTTGATTGGGTAATTTGGTTTTTTTGTTGTTGAGTTGTAGTTCTTTTTATATTTTTGATATTAACCCTTTAAGATTTATGGTTTACAAATATTTTCTCCCATTCCACAGGTTGTCTTTCTATTTTGTTGATGGTTTTCTTGCTGCACAGAAGCTTTTTTAGGTTGATGTAGTACTGCTTATTTATTTTTGCTTTCGTTGCATATGCTTTTGGTGTTATATCCAGGAAATCATCACCAGACCCAATTTCATGAAACTTTTCTCCTAGTTTTCTTCTAGGAGTTTTATAGTTCCAGGTCTTAGGTTTTACAATTAAGTATCTTATCCATGTTGAATTAGTTTTTGAGTTATTTGGTGTAAAGTAAGGGCCCTACTTCCTATCTTTGCATGTGGATATCCACTTTTCCCAGCAACATTTGTTGAAGAGGCTATCCTTTCCCCATTGTGTTGTCTTAGTACCTTTGTTGAAGATCATTTGACCATATACACAAAGGTTTATTTTTAGGCTCTTTATTCTGTTCCATTGGTTTATATGTCTATCTTTATGCCAATTCCATACTACTTGGTTTACTGTAGTTTTTGCAGTATGTTTTGAAATCAGGAAGTATGAGACTTCTGACTCTGTTTTTCTTTCTTAAGATTGTTTGGGCTATTTATGGTTCTTTGAGATTCCATATGAATTTTAGTGGGTTTTTTTCCTATTTCTGAAAAAAAATGCCTTTGGGATTTTGAAAGAGATTGCATTGAATCTGTAGATTGCTTTTAGTAGTATGAACATTTTAACAATATTAAGTCTTCCAATCCATGAACATGAATGTCTTTCCATTTATTTGTGTCGTCTTCTCCTCCACCTTCTTCTTTTAAGCCAGTGTTTTGTCATTTTCATTGTATAAGTCCTTTTTCTCCTTCGTTAAGTTTATTCAAAAGAATTTTATTCTTTTTGATGCTATTGTGAATGGGATTATCTCTTAATTTTGTTTTTGGATTGTTTTCGTTGTTAGTGTATAGAAATGCCAAATTTGGTGAATTTGTCTATTAGTTCTAATTTTTTTATGGAAACCTTAGGGTTTTCAATGTATAAGTTCATGTCATCTGCCAACAGATGACTTCTTACTTTCCAAATTGGGTGCCTTTTATTTCTTTTTCCTACCTAATTGCTCTGGCTAGGACTTCAAGTACTATTCTGAACAGAAGTGGTGAAAGTAGGCATACTTGCCTTATTCCTGATCTTGGAGGAAAAACTTTCAGTTTTTCATTGTTGAATATAATGTCAGCTGTGGGTTTTTCATATATGGCCTTTATTATGTTGAGGTTCCTTCTATACCTAAAAGGAGGATTGTTTTTTATCATAAAAGGATACTGAATTTTGTCAGATGTTTTTTTCTGCCTCAGTTGAGATGATCATGTAATTTTTGTCCTTCACTCTGTTAATGTGGTGTATTATACTGGTTGATTTTTGTATATTGAAACACTTTTGCATTCCAGGAAAAAGTTCCACTTGTTCCTGGTATATGATCCCTTTAACCTGCTTTTGAATTCTGCTTGCTAGAATTTGTTGATGATTTTGCATTAATATTCATCAGAGTTAGTGGTCCATGATTTTCTTTTCTTGTAGTATCTTTGTCTGGTTTTGGTATCAGGGTAATGCTGGCCTCATAAAATGAGTTTGGAAGTGTTTCCTCCTCTGCAATTTTTTAAGAGTTTCAGAAGAATTGCTTTTAATTCTTCTTTAAATATTTTGTAGAATGCTGCTTGAAGCAATCTGGTGCTAGGCTTTTCTTTGTTGGGAGGTTTTTGATTAGCAATCTAATCCGCATATTATCTTTAAGTCTGTACAGATTTTTTATTTCTTTATGATACAGTCTTGGGAAGCTGGATATTTATCCATTTATTTTAGGTTATTTAATTTGTTGGTGCATAATTGTTTATAATAGTCTCTTATGATACTTTTCATTTCTGTGGCATCAACTAATATTTCCGCTTTCATTTCTGCTTTTTCTTATTTGGATCTTCTGTTTTTTTAGTCTAGCTAATGGTTTGTCAATTTTGTTGAACTTTTCAAACAATCAATTCAAATCTCAACATTTGTGTGTGTGTGTGTGTGTGTGTTTTGAAGCAATATCATGGAATGGAATTGATACTGGATGGCACCCAGTATTTCAATTACATTTGGATCATGCTTTTTAAAAAATTCTCATTTTTCTTGAGAAAAAACAGAATATATGAATGGAACAGATATCCTAAGAGAAAGATGTTAATGTAAATGTCAAAAAGTAAATAAATAATCAGAACCAAGGTGATACCAAATAAAGAATATGTTACATGGATGTATGATAAGGCAATTAATAGCATGCCATCTGGAAGCTCATAAAACTGCACAATTTTGGAAGTAATTTTGGTGAGTATTTTATCTTGTGTTTCTCAACCTTATCTCGATCTCTCTCTTGTACTGTGGTGCCTGGCTTTATCTGAACCTAAGCAATCACTTTCACATGTTGCCAGTTTCACTCCAAAGTTCTTGCCCTCACCAAAACCCATTACCTTGGATGTTTTTCCCATGTATTTTCTATGCTAAATGCTTAGACTATATTATCTTTATAGAGTCCTAAAATGACTTCATCTACCTAAGACATGGCTTCATAGTCTGTTTATGGGATCCTGCTTCCCAGGTTTCTTTTCTAGTCTCTTGTGTATCTCATTTGTCCTTCAGTCATTTCATGCTCCTCTTTAGCCTGCTCCCAGCACAAACCTTATTTCTGTTTTTTCCCAAGTGTTTGTTCCTTATTTGAACATTCTAGAGGAAAAACTAGGAGCCATATTTATGGGGACTTAAAAGACAAGGGTCAGTTGGGCTATGTATAACAATTTAATATTAAAAATGTGATGAATACATATGAGAGACCAGAAAATTACAAATAGGATACATAGCTTTCAAAAAGTGGAATTAAAAAAACTATATTTAAAAATATGGAAAGTAGAAATATGAAAAAAGATGGTAAAATGAATCTTTTTTTTTTATTAAAGATTTTATTTATTTATTTGACAGAGAGAGAGATAGCGAGAGCAGGAACACAAGCAGGGGGAGTGGGAGAGCAAGAAGCAGGCTTCCTGCCGAGCAGGGAGCCTGATGTGGGACTCGATCCCAGGACCCTGGGATCATGACCTGAGCCGAAGGCAGACGCCTAACGACTGAGCCACCCAGGCGCCCGGTAAAATGAATCTTAGTATAGTTGGCCTCAATGAAAATATTAAACCTAGTGATTTGGTTTTTAAAACATATACAGAAATATGTTGTATTTTAAAACAAAAGGATACTGAGAAGTTTAATAAAGGCATGAAAAATAAGTACTTATACCAATATAATAAAATAAAACCAAAGTAGCAAAGTAGAATTTTTTTAAAGTCAGGTAAAATAGAATCTATAGGGGAGAATATCATATGGGACAAAAAGGAATGTCATACTTTTGTAAAAGGCACAATAAAAAAAGATGTTATATCAAAGTTGGGATAGGCAGAATTTTAAGATGATGCCCTTCCCAGTGACCCCACCCATGTGTAATCCTCTCTCCTTGACTGTGGTCAGGCCCTGTAACTTGCTTCTAACTAATAGAATATGACAAAGATGAAGAAATTAAGACTTATAACCAGTTGACTTAAAGTTGAAGGGAGGTCATTCTGGGTGGGTCTGACCTACTTCAGGTGAGTTCATTAAAAGAAATCTCATGCTTTTCATGAATTCAGAGATTTGAACCAGCAACCTCTTTCTTTCTCTGTCAATTTCTCTCTATCTCTTGTTCTCCTTTGCTGGCTTTGAAGAAACAAGTTGCCATGAATTCTATCATTACAAGAAGATTAATTCTGCCAATATTCTGAGGAATCTTGGAAGTGGATAATTCTCTAGTCAAACCTCAAGATGAGAATACAGCCTAGCTGACATCTTGAGTTTAGTCTTGTGAAACCCTGAGTAAATAATCTAGTTAAGTTTTACTTAGATTCCTGACCCACTTTAATATGTGTTATTTTAAGCCAAAATGTATGTGATATTTTATAATGCAACAATAGATAATGAATACAAAAGTTGAACATATATGCAGCAAACATTAATAGCCCCTAAATATGTAACTCAATAACTGATAGAAATTTGAGAATAGATGAGTCAAAAATTGATGTGAAGAGTTTGGCATACTTTTCTCGGAAAATAACAAAACAAATTTAAATATAAACAAAGAGATAAAAGCCTTAAATATGATCAATAAACTAATATATATTTAGGTTACAGTCTTATCTGAACCCTGTAAGACCAGATGAATTTCAGAATATAGATTTTTTTTGTAATAAAGAAAAATGATATAAAACATATGCTATATATTATCCCTGGAGAGATCTAGCACAAGACTCCATGATCAAATCTTAATATTTCTACAGCTAAAAAACTAAATAAAAAATAAAGATACTAAGTACCTGCCTATCAGGTCAGGATAGGTTTTTGTCACTGAATCCATTCAGGGCAGCTTAGATTTTTCCAACAAATAAGTTTTAAAAATTCTTAACTTTGGAGACTTTTGAGTTTTAGAATTGCAAATAAAAGATTATAGACCTGCATTTTATATGTAACTTTACATGCAAAAATATGAGAATCCATATTCTTTTTGAGCACACAGAGAATGTTTACAAAAATTGGCCTTGTGTCGGACTTCTAAAAAATCCTCCATATATCCTAAAGAATCAGAAACAAATAGACAATGTTTTCTGACCTTGGGGAAATAAAAATTGAAGTTAATAACAATATGATGGCTTAAAAAAAACAAAATCTCATATGTCTGGAAATAAACTGTTAAATAACCTTTCAATAGAATAGGAAATGATAAGATATTTATGGAATGCAGCATAGCAGTACATTAAGAGGCTATTTATTATCTCGAATGTATTTATAAGAATATAAATATATTTAAAAATAAGCTAAGAATACATTAAAAACCCGGAAGAAAGGGCAACGGAGAAAAAAAGGAGAGGGCAATACAAATGTTGGCTGAACCATCAGAGTACCTCCTGCTTAGCTGAATGGGAGATGGAAAGTCAACCCTACAGAATGGTATATATGAAAGCAGTTAGGGGAGTAAGAGTTCTCATCACAAGGAAAAGAAACATTTCTATCTTTCTTTCTTTCTTTCTTTCCTATTTTCTTTCTTTCTTTCTTTCTTTCTTTCTTTCTTTCTTTCTTTCTTT
>NC_058405.1:64560579-64594404 GCF_002201575.2 Neomonachus schauinslandi | reverse complement strand
TTCTTTCTTTCTTTCTTTCTTTCTTTCTTTCTTTCTTTCTTTCTTTTCCTTTCTTTCTTTCTTTCTTTTCCTTCCTTCCTTCCTTCCTTTCTTTTCTTGTGTCTGTATGAGATGATGGATGTTTAACTAAACTTACTATGGTAATCATTTCCCAATATATGAGTTCAAATCACTATGGTCTACACCTTAAATTTATACAGTGCTGTATGTCAATTATATCTCAATAAATCTGGGAAAAAAGATTGAAAAAAAAAAAAGGAAAGAAAGTCACCTTTCCACTCAGCCCATCTGACAGTATCCCAGCAGTGAAACTGGAGTACCACCTGCTTCTGGCAATGGAGGACTGATTACCTCCCTTTTAGGGCAGGGGAATACAACCTCCTTCCATTTATTTGGGGTGTGCGGTGGAAGACCAGCTCCTCACTTAGCCTGTTGAACCTGCAAGGTGAGGGCAAGGAGAAGGGTTTTTCAATGGTGTTTGGCTGGAGTAAAACAGGTATTGCTGCAATTGTTAGGCTACCCTTTCTTCAGTCCCTTGGCTAGTGGAAACAGGCTTTTCTTGGAGCTTACTTTGTCTATCTGTTGCTTGTTCAGGCTTGGAGGCTTCTACAGCACCTCTTCTGAGGTGCACATGAGGCAGCAAGGAAACTCAGGGAACCCACAGAGCTCCGTGATGTTCCTCAAGTTCTGAGGTCCCCAATTTGTCAGGTTTCTTTTGTCTTCCTTTCAGGTTCTTCCTGTATTTGTTTGTTGAGTTATATCCAGGGATTCTAGTTATAAGAGGGAGGACCTAGGAGGAATGAGGCTACTCCGTCTTGGTGGAACTGAGAGTTTTCCAAGTGCTGTGATTTTTATTGTTGGGGAAAGTGGAAGGTCACTCCATTCCTTTTTCCATGGTACGTATTGTTGAAGAAGAGGTTTGCAAATCATGCTGCTCTGTTGAGTTTTTAGTGAGAGATTTTGGCATTGTTCCTTCTAGTTTCTGTTTTCTCTAGGATCTAGGAATGCTTCCAGTGAGGGAGGGGCTGTTTTGGAAACAAGCACATGTTATGCCATAATCAGAATTACCCCTGCCCTTCTGGTTCATTTTTACCTTGGAGTGAATTATCTCAGGAGGCTTGTCAGCCTTCATCCAATAAGACTTTGGTTTGCCTAGCCCAAGGTTTTTTAATCTCTGCACTATTGACATTTTGGACAAGATAATTCTTTGTTGAGGGGGGATTTCTTGAGCATTGTAGGATATTTAGCAACATTCCTAACCTCTATCCACTAGAGTCCAGTTGCAATCTTCCCCACTCCGGCAGTGGTAATAACCAAAAAGTCTCTAAACATTGAAAAATGGCCCCTGCAGGGTAAAATTGCTGGTGGGAACCACTGGTCTAGCCTCTTTGCCAAACATGTCCAACATATCTGAATGTCATTTGAGTTTAAGGTATGATCTTTCTTTAATGAATTCTGCAAGTAATAAAAGCTCACACCTGTCATTATTTTGAATATATATTCTTACTGACTTGGGTAGAGATGGGAGGTGATTATTTAGAAAAGCCTATCTATACTTTTGTAGAAAAAAGTTCTCCACAGACACTGTGCCTGTGACCAAGTTATTTAAAAAAAGTAATTCAATAAATTCAGCCCTCGCTCTATGCAGAATGGAAGGAATGGTTTTAGTAGTATTATGAGTTGGTACTCAAGAGCATATCCATATATGATTCTCTGGGGAAGTGCAGACTTTCCTTGGGAAATCTGTGCAGCCTGGGAGTTATTGAAAAGAAATTCTCTCTTCCATTAAGGACAGACCTAATTGAAGAAGAAATTTGAAGAAAATGGCAAGATTTTATTTCCTTTATTGTTTTCATTGAGTTCCTCTCTCTATGCCCCAGATGGAAAGAGATTTGTATCCCATATTGTGGCTTTATTTCTGGGAACCCCAGAGCCTCTCTATTAGTCTCTACTGCCTTTGCTATTTTCTTTGTAAATTAAACATTTTTTTTTAATATTTGGGAAGCTTTTTATGGAATTTCATTTTATCCTCTGAAGAATTCTATGCATTCCAAAATATTCCAAATCAATATGCCTAAATTGAATAAAAAATAATATACCTAAATTTAGTATAAAACCATAAACACAACTCATTATAAAATTATATGCCTAAATTAATTTCTAAAATGAAAAAAATGTTAAAGCACAAGTTGTACATTCTGTAGCCTAGAATAAAACACAGACAACACCTGAGCCTATATTTCTGTACCCAGTATTAGCAGTTAGGGCAGCATTTTATTTCAGCAGGGAATGACTTTAAATTGTCACTTGAGAGGTGCTTGGAGATAAGCTTGACCAGCAGGCAGCACACCCTGGAAATCTAGACCCAATGACGAGGTAAGACAGGGACTTAGGCACAAAAGAAGACCTAAATGATAAGTGATAGTTCCATCTGACAGGACAAATAACAACTCCAGAGCATACGACAAAGTAAGATACGGAATAATCTGGATAGCAGGGTGTATGATATTTCTAAATAGACAGGCAGCAGAAAATGGTACTGAGACTCCAAAATAAAAGTCCCTGTAGGAATTGTCACACAGCAAACACAGGGTTTGTGAACTGTTCTTAGTTGGGATCTAGTTCTTAGTTGGATTAGAAGATGGAAATAGTAAGGTCTTAGAGGAATGGGGAAGATTGTAGGGTAAGAAATCTTACTTAGAGAGACCAACAGATCTAGTCCATGAGTGGAAACCAAGTAGGGTGTTATTTCAGAAGCAAGGTAGAAGTCCTATCACAAAAATTTTGTGGTTGAAGTAAGCCTATTGCTGACTCATGTGAATTATTGAACTAAGATTTCTTAACTTCCCTACATCATATTCAAGACTGGATTGATGTCAGATCCTGGGTGAGTACTGAGCCTGCAGGTGAGGGTCACATTATCGCTAACCATGGAGGGAGAATTCTATGAGAGTTGTCAATGTAAAATTGCATTAGACAGGTGAACTGGTAAGAAAGACTTTATTAAAGACTTTTGCAAAAGGAAAGAGATTGAACTCACCTCCATCAAAACAAAAGGTAGGAAATTTTTTAAGCATTGGGGTGAGCTAGTGAAAATGTACTGGAGGATATTAGCAGGGAAGTTGGTCTATGTGATTAGGCCATCTGTGTTTGTTAATTGTGATTATTGAAGTTAGACTGCAACCCTCCCACAAAGACTAGGAGACAGGGGCCCTCTCTTTCTTAAAAAAAAAAAAAAAGCACTTTATTTTTTTAGACCACTTTTAGATACACAGCAAAATTGAGAGGAAGTTACAAGATTTTTCAAATAACCCTTGCCCCTACACATGTATAGCCTCCCCTTATCAACATCTCCCACCAGAGTTGTACATTTATTACAACTGATGAAACTACATTGACAGATCCATCACCCAAAGTTCATAGTTTATGCTGTAGTTCACTCTTGGTTTTGTACATTCTATGGGTTTGGACAAATATATATTCCATCATTATTTAGAATCAAACAGTATTTTCACTTTCCTAAAAATCTGTGCTCTACCTATTCATCCCTTCTTTCTATTCAAACCCTAGCAACCACTGATATTTTTATTGTTTTCATAGTTTACATTTTCCAGAATGTCATATAGTTAGAATCATATGGTATGTAAACTTTTCAGATAAGCTTCTTTCACTTAGTAATATGCATTTAAAGTTCTTCTATGTCTTTTCATGGCTGGATACCTCACTTATTTTTAGTGCTGAATAATATCCCATCATGTGGACATATTCAATTAGCCATTAACCTACTGAAGGACATCTTGGTTGCTTCCAAGTTTTGGCAATTATGAATAAAGCTACTGTAAACCACCCTGTGCAGGTTTTTGTGTGGCCATCAGTTTTTAATGCCTTTGGGTAAATACCAGAGAGTATGACTGCTGGATCTTGTGGTAAGAGTATGTTTAGTTTTATAAGAAACTGCAAAACTGTCTTCCAGAGTGGCTGTACCATTTTGTGTTCCTACTGGCAATGTATGAAAGTTCCTGTTGCTCCACGTCCTCACCAATATTTGATGTTGTCAGTGTTCTGGATTTGGGCCATTTTAAAATCCTGTGATTTTTAAAATTTTTTAGCCTGTTGATGTGCCTGGATTACGTTAACTGATTTTCAAATGTTGGACCAACCTTACATACATGGGATAAATCCCACTAGGTTGTGATGTATGATTCTTTTTATATTTTGTTGGATTCAATTTGCTAATATTTTGTTGAGGTTTTACACATTTATGTTCATAAGAGATATTAGTCTGTAGTTTTTTCTTGTAATATCTTTGTCTTATTTTGGTATTACAGTAATACTGGCTTCATTGGATGGGCTAGGAAGTATTCCTTCTATTTCTAATTTCTCAGAGAGATTAAAGAAAACTAGTATAATTTGTTCCTTAAATATTTGGTAGACTTCACCAGTAAACCTATCAGCCCCAGTGCTTTCTGTTTTGGAAGGTTTTTAATTATTGATCCAATTTATTTCATAGATATTGGCTTGTTCAGATTGTCTATTCTTATAATTTGTAATACAGCTTGAAGTCCAGAATTTTGATGCCTCCAGCTTTGCTTTTCTTTTTCAACATTCCTCTGGATATTCGGGGTCTTTTCTGGTTGATTCCATACAAATTTTAGGATTGTTTGTTCCAGCAATGTGAAAAATGCTAGTAGTATTTTGATAGGGATTGCATTGAATGTGTAGATTGCTTTGGGTAGCATAGACATTTTAACACTATTTGTTCTTCCAATATATAAGCATGCAATATTTTCCATGAGTTTTAGCAGTTCCGTGAGTTTTAGCAGCTTGTGCCTTTCAAGGAATTTGTCCATATCATGTAGGTTATCAAATTTGTGGACATATAATTATTTATAGTTCCTTTTATTATCCTTTTAATGTCCATGGAATTTTAAATGATGTTTCTTCTTTTGTTTCTGGTATTAGTAAGTCGTCCCTTTTTTTTTTCTTATACCTTGCTAAGGATTTGTTGATTATATATATCTTTACAAAGAAGTAGCTTTTAGTTCCATTGATTACTCTATTGGTTTCCTGTTTTCAGTTTCATTGATTTCTGTTCTAATTTTTATTATTCCTTTTCTTCTACTCACTTTGGATTTAATTTGTGCTTCTTTTTCTAAGTTTCCAAAGGTGGAAATGAAGATTGCTTATTTAAATTTTTTTCTTTATTTAAATTCAATTTAGTTAACATATAGTGTATTATCAGTTTCAGGGGTAGAATTTAATGATCATTAGTTGCATGTAACATCTGGTGCTCATTACATCAAGTGCCCTCCTTAATGCCCATCACCCAGTTACCTTATCCCATCAACCACCTCCCCACTAGCAACCCTCAGCTTGTTTCCTATAGTTAAAGGAGTATCTTATGGTTTGCCTCCCTCTCTGTTTTTATCTTATTTTGTTTTTCCTTCCTTTCTCCCCTGTTCATCTGTTTTATTTCTTAAATTTCACGTATGAGTGAAATCATATGATATTTGTCTTTCTCTGGCTGACTTATTTCACTTAGCATAACTTTAGTTTCATCCATGTCATTGCAAATGGCAAAATTTCATTCTTTTTGATGGCTAATATTCCATCATATATATGTGTATATATATGTGTGTGTGTGTGTGTAGTTTTGTTGATTGTTTCTTTGGCTGTGCAGAAGCTTTTTATCTTGACAAAGTCCCAATAGTTCATTTTTACTTTTGTTTTCCTTGCCTTTGGAGACATGTCTAGGAAGAAGTTGCTGTGGCCAAGGTCAAAGAGGTTGCTGCCTGTGTTCTCCTCTAAGATTTTGATGGATTCCTGTCTCACATTTAGGTCTTTCATCCATTTTGAATTTATTTTTATGTATGGTGTAAGAAAGTGGTCCAGTTTCATTCTTCTGCATGTTGCTGTCCAATTTTCCCAACACCATTTGTTGAAGAGACTGTCTTTTTCCATCAGATATTCTTTCCTGCTTTGTTGATGATGAGTGTCCATCTCTGGGTTCTCTGTTCTGTTCCATTGATCTACATGTCTGTTTTTGTGCCAGTACCATACTGTCTTGATGACTATAGCTTTGTAATACAGCTTGAAGTCCAGAATTTTGATGCCTCCAGCTTTGCTTTTCTTTTTCAACATTCCTCTGGATATTCGGGGTCTTTTCTGGTTGGTTCCATACAAATTTTAGGATTGTTTATTCCAGCAATGTGAAAAATGCTAGTAGTATTTTGATAGGGATTGCATTGAATGTGTAGATTGCTTTGGGTAGCATAGACATTTTAACACTATTTGTTCTTCCAATATATAAGCATGCAATATTTTCCATTTCTTTGTGTCTTCGTCAATTTCTTTCATAAGTGTTCTATAGTTTTCAGAGTACAGATCATTTACCTCTTTGGTTAGATTTATTCCTAGGTATCTTATGGTTTTTGGTGCAATTGTAAAAGGGATTGATTCCTTGATTTCTCTTTCTTCTGCTTCATTATTAGTGTATATAAATGCAACTGACTTCTGTGCTTTTATTTTATATCCTGCTGCTTTGCTGAATTCTTGTATCAGTTCTACCAATTTTTGGATGGAATCTCTCGGGTTTCCTACATAGAGTATCTTGTTGTCTGTGAAGAATGAAAGTTTGACTTCTTCCTTGCCAATTTGGATGCCTTTTATTTCCTTTTGTTGTCTGATTGCTGAGGCTAGGACTTCTAGTACTATGTTGAACAACAGTGGTGAGAGTGGACATCCCTGTCATGTTCCTGACCTTAAGGGATAAGCTCTCAGTTTTTCCCTGTTGAGGATGATATTCACTGTGGGTCTTTTGTATATGGATTTTATGATATTGAGGTATGTTTCCTTTATCTCTATATGGAAAAGGGTTTTTATAGGAAAGGATGCTGTATTTTGTCAAATGCTTTTTCTGCATCTATTGAGAGGGTCATATGGTTCTTATCCTTTCTTTTATTAATGCAGTTTATCACATTGATTGATTTGCAGATGTTGAGCCACCCCTGCAGCCCAGGAATAAATCCCACTTGGTCATGGTGAATAATCTTTTTAATGTAATGTTGGATCCTATTAGCTAGTATTTTGGTGAGAATTTTGGTATCCATGTTCATCAGGGATATTGGTCTTAATTCTCCTTTTTAGTGGGTCTTTGTTTTGGAGATCAAGGTAATGCTGGCCTCATAGAATGAGTTTGGAAATTTCCCTTCCATTTCTATTTTTTTGGAACAGTTGTAGAAGAATAGATATTAATTCTTCTTTAAATATTTGGCTGAACCCCCCTGGGAAGCCATCTGGCCCTGGACTCTTATTTGTTGGGAGATTCTGATTATTGATTCAAATTCTTTGCTTGTTAAGGGCCTATTCAGCTTTTCTATTTCTTCCTGTTTCAGTTTTGGTAGTTTATATGTTTCTAGGAATTTATCCATTTCTTCCAGATTGCCTAATTTGTTGGCATATAATTGCTCATAATATTCTCTTATAATTGTTTGTATTTTTTTGGTTTTGATTGTGATTTGTCTTCTTTCATTCATGCTTTTATTTATTTGGGTCCTTTCTCTGTTCTTTTTGATAAGTCTGGCTAGGGGTTTATCAATCTTACTAATTCTTTCAAAAAACCAGCTCCTAGTTTCATTGATCGGTTCTACTATTCTTTTGGTTTCTATTTCATTGATTTCTTCTCTAATCTTTATTAATTCTCTTCTCCTGATGGCTTTAGGCTTTGTTTGCCGTTCTTTTTCTAGCTCGTTTAGCTGCCAGGTTAGGTTGTGTAGTTGAGACTTTTCTTGTTTCTTGAGGAAGGCCTGTGTTGCTATATACTTCCTTCTTAGAACCACCTTTGCTGCATCTCACAGGTTTTGAACTGTCATGTTTTTATTTTCATTTGTTTCTATGTTGTAATTCCTCTTTAATTTCCTGGTTGACCAATTCATTCTTTAGTAGGATGTTTTTTAACATCCATGTATTTGTGGTCCTTCCAAATTTCTTGTTGTTGACTTCAAGTTTCATAGCATTGTTGTATGAAAATATGCATGGTATGATCTCAGTATTTTTGTATTTTTTTATTTAAGATTTTTATTTATTTATTTATTTATTTATTTATTTATTTATTTGAGAGAGAGAGAGAGCACAAGCAGAGTGGGGGAAGGGCAGAGCAAGAGGAAGATGCAGGCTCCCCAGTGAGCAGGGAACCTGATGTGGGGCTTGATCCCAGGACCCCAGGATCATGATCTGAGCCAAAGGCAGGTGCTTAACCGACTGAGCCACCCAGGCACCCTAATATTTTTGTATTTGTTAAGGTCTGTTTTGTGATTAGTGACCCAGTATGTGATCTCTTCTGGAGAATGTTCCATGTGCACTTGAAAAGAATGTGTATTCTGTTGCTTTAGGATGAAATGCTCTGAATATATGTTAAGTCCATCTAGTCCAGTGTGTGTCATTCAAAGCTCTTGTTTCCTTGTTGATCTTCTGCTTAGATGATCTATCCATTGCTGTGAGTGGGCTGTTAAAGTCTCCTACTATTATTGTGTTATTATCAATGAATTTCTTTAATTTTGTTATTAATTGCATTATATATTTGGCTACCCTCAAGTTGCAGGCATAAATATCTATAATTGTTAGATCTTCTGGTTGGATAGACCCCTTTATTATGATATAGTGTCCTTCTTCATCTCTTATTACAGTCTTTGGTTTAAAATCTAGTTTTTATGATATAAGGATGGCTACTCCAGCTTTCTTTTGATGTCCATTAGCATGACAAATTGTTCTCCACACCCTCAGTTTCAAGCTGGAGGTGTCTTTCAGTCTAAAGTGAGTCTCTTATAAGCAGTATTTAGATGGGTCTGTTTTTTTTTTCTATTTTGATACCGTATGTTTTTTGATTGGAGCATTTAGTCTATTTACATTCAGAGTAATTATTAAAAGATATGAATTTAATGCCATTGATTTAACTGTAAAGTCACTGTTCCTGTAGATTGTCTCTGTTCCTTTCTGGTCTTTGTTACTTTGGGGCTCTCTCTCCACTCAAAGGATCCCCTTTAATATTTTTTGCAGGGCTGGTTTAGTGTTCACAAATTCCTTTAGTTTTTGTCCTGGAAACTCTTTATCTCTCCTCCCATTCTGAATGACAGCCTGGCTGGATAAAATATTCTTGGCTGCATATTTTTCACATTTAGCACATTGACTATGTCATGCCAGTCTTTCTGGCCTGCCAGATCTCTGTGGACAGGTCTGCTGCCAGCCTTATGTGTCTATCCTTGCAGGTTAAGGACCTCTTTTCCTGAGCTGCTTTCAGGATTTTCTCTTTATCTTTATAATTTGCAAACTTCACTATAACATGTTGAGGTGTTGATCTATTTTTGTTGATTTTGAGGGTGGCAGGTTCTCTGTGCCTCCTGGACTTGAATGCCTGTTTCCTTCCCCAGATTAGGGAAGTCCTCAGCTAAAATTTGTTCAAATAAACCTTCTTCCACTTTCTCCTGCTCCTTATCTTCTGGGACTCCTATAATACAGATATTATTTCACTTTATAGAATCATTGAGTTCCCTCAGTCTGCCTTCATGATCTAATAGGTTTCTTTCCCACTTCTTTTCAGCTTCCTTATTTTCATCATTTTATCTTCTATATCACTGATTCGATCTTCTGCTTCATTCATCCTCATTTTTACAACCCCAACTTGGGACTGCATCTCGGTAATAGCATTTTTATTTTTGGCCTGACTAGATTTTAGTTTTCTTATCTCTACAGTAAGGAATTCTCTAGTGTCTTCTATGCTTTTTTCCACCCTCGATAGTATCTTTATAATTGTTGTTTTAAATTGTAATTCAGACATCTTACTTATATCCATGTTGAATAAATATCTGGCAGTGAGTACTTCCTCCTGTTCTTTGTTTTGGTGTGAATTTCTCTTTCTTGTCATTTTGTCCAGAAGAGAAAGGAAGAAAGAAAAAGAAAACAACAAAAACTTAAGGAAGTGTTTCTGATGTATGCTGTGCACATTCTGCTGTTGTGTTTTTCTGCTCTTTTCCACTGGTCCACCCTCTACAGAATTCCTCCTTGCTTGTAGTGGGGAGTGTGTTTGGACCTTTAACTAGGTGTGCTTTGATTTGTTAAGATAAGCCTGAAAAGAGAAAAGGAAAAAAAGAAGCCTGATCCAGAACAAAAGAAAAGAAAAAGGAACAAAAATGTAAACAAACAGACAAACAAAACACTATAAGCCTGATTCCAAAAAAAAAGAAAAAAAAGAAAAAAAAAACAGTAAGGAAAGAAAAAAAAAAAAAAAAAAAAAAAAGAAGCCTGATCCAAGAAATAAGAAAAGGAAACAAACAAACCAACAAATGAACAAAAAATTATAAGCTTGATATCAAAAAAAAAGAGAGAGAGAGAAAAAAAAAAGAAAAAATGTATGTGTGTGTATATATACATATATATATAATAAAAGATAAAAAAGAAATAGAAAAAATAAAAAATTTAAAAATTTAAAAAATTAAGAAAAGAAAAAAGAAGCAAGCCTGGTCCTATTTCCACCAGAAGCTGACATTTTTGAGCATTCTTTAATCAGTAGACTTTGTACATGTGGGAGGGTGGCCTGTTTTGGTCTTCTGAGACTCTCCCTCAGAAGAGGAGGCCTGCTGGGCTGACTCACAAACTGACTTTCCCTTGTAAAGATGCCCCTGCCTGGCCCAAGGGGGCACGATTTAGTGTAGGGGACTCCAGCCTCCACTGGAAGTGTTGTGTTTCTCTCTGAAATCTGACTGTGCTGATAGGTGGGGAGAGGGAAGGATGGGTATAGAAGGATGAATATGGTGTCACCCTGCCCTCTTGTCCCTGGGGAGAGGAACTCTTGGCCACCACTGTTTAGGAGGTCCTCAAAGAAAAGCAAACAATCTCCTATGTCTGGGGCTTTCATCAGTTCCCTGCCCTTAACCTGTCTGTTCCCAGACCGTTGGTGTGCCTGGCATCATAGAGCTCCTGTATTTTATTTTAGACCAATGGCTAGGATTCAAAATGCCAAGTTTTAAAGGGCCTGGCAAGGTGCAGACCCATTCCCCTTCCCCAGAGGAGAGCCTCCAGTCACTCCCAGCACCATCCTATCCCAGAAAAGCATTTGCACAGTTTGTGCACAGAGGCTAAAGTTTATTGTAATGCTCAGTGAAAAGCTGGAACCAGGTTATCAGCCCTCTGCATGCAACTCAGTCCCCTACTCTGTTCTGTCCCAGAAAAGTCTTTCTTCAGCTGTGTCCACTCTACTAATTAGCTCATCAAAGGCATTCTTTATTTCTGTTACAGTGTTTTTGATTTCTAGCATTTCTTTTTTTATTCTTAAGATTCCCATCTCTCTGCTTACATTGCCCATCTGTTTTGTGTTCAGGTGGAAGAATTTTCTCTGCCCTTCAAGGTCCTACTAGTTGGACTAAGAATCAAATTGGCATGAGACAGATTAACAGGAGAAAATTAAATTAATAGCATACATATAAGGGAATCCACACAGACATGGGAATTCCAAAGACAGTGAGGTAACATAATCCTCATATGAGCCAAGGAAAGGAATAGAGGTCTGAGGATGCAAAGGGAAGAAGGACCCTTAGCAGGACGATGAGAGGAGATGTTTAGAAAACAGATTGCCCTATTATGCAGATAAGTTTTTTAGGTAAAGAGGAATTTCTGTTAATAGCTCTCTTCCTGGTACAGATAGGCAGTTGAGGATGAGGTGAAGAACTTTTATTGAATCTGATGAGGTTTGATTGATTTTAACTCAAAATGTTTATGCCAAACTAGACCATCTTGAGGTGGCCTATCCTTAGTCCCTACATTTGTAAGCCGACAGTGTCCATTAGAGCCCTTAGCATAATAATTATAGTTTTAAATTCCTGGTTTGTTAATTCCTAAATCACATCCATGTCTGGTTCTGATATTTATTCTGTCTCTTCAAATTGTATTTTTTTGCCATTTGGTATGCCTTGTAATTTTTCCTGATAGGTCAACATGATGTACCAGGCAAAAGGAACTGCTGTAGAACTTTGAACTTCACAAATGTTTCTGTCTTTTTCTCCATGTGTAGGTGGGATAAGATGGCTAGAGTGGGCTGGAATTTGCTATTTACTTCTCCAAGGTCAGTTAAGCTCTGATTATATCCAAACAGGTTAGCCTCTGGTTAACCAGTTTTTTTTCTGAGGTCAGTCCTTCTTAAGAACACAGTGCTCTGGAATATTTCTAAGTGGTTCCTTTCCCTCTCCCCCTGCGAGAAGCATGAGGACTAAGCTCCTTATACATGGAACTGGTCCTGGAAGTCTCCCTATCTTTCTTGATGATTACATTTCAAAGGAATGGCTCCCATGTCCTTTAGAAAGGGTTGTAAAACTGGCAAGAGACTGGAAAAAGATTTACATATCAAAGAGAGAGAGAAAAATTCACAATTGCAAGTTTTCTAAAGTTAATGCTGTAAGAAAAGGGAAGTCAGGACTTACAGTTATGAAGAAATCTATTTAAAGTTTAGCTAAACTGAGAGGAACTTTACAACAGGATGGAGTGGAGAGGAGAAAATACTACTTATTATATACTGAATATGAATTCTATAAAGTAGCTATTTGTTTACAGAAAAAAAATTTTTTTAAAGATTTTATTTATTTATTTGAGAGAGAGCGTGAGAGTGAGCATGAGCGGGGGGGTAGGGGCAGAGGGAGAAGGAGAAACAGATTCCTTGTTGAGCAAGGAGCCCGAGCGGGGCTCAATCCCAGGACCTGGGATCATGACCTGAGCCAAAGGCAGGCGCTTAACTGACTGAGCCACCCAGGCATCCTGAAAAAGTTATTTTTCAAGAGAGATTAAGAACCTTAAGTTATACAGCCAGTAGGAGATGCAGGCAGTATTTGAATCAGATATCTCTGACACTTGTTGTACTAAGTAAATCATATCTTAACTCTTTTGAACTTCAAAACTATCTGCTTTGTTTGCTCATCTAATTATGATGGAAATTTCTGCATATCTCTATCTATCTATCTGGATATTATTTACATATATTTCACCTTTTATTACTTTTTTTTAAAACAATCCTGGCCCTCTCCTATTCACATTTACTTATGGTATACACTGATTACTTATGAACACTAAAAAATCTGCCCTTATCCAGGAAAATTTAAAATCTGTTATTAACATATGGCAATGTGTCATAGGATCATCCAGGATGTTTGGAGAAGGTTTGAATTTTTTCATCCCATAGATCTGAAAAAGGAGACTGTGACTTCAGTTGGAAAATAAAATATTGTGTTAATATAAATATGTGTCTCATTATAAGACTATTGTAGACATTCAGTGATGATTGCTTACAGCAGTGCCATGCTACGAACTCACATAATAACATGGATTTCAAGCAAGAAAATCTAATTACACCTATGGGCATTATGGCTAAAATAGTACTGACATATGTAGTTCTTTATCCAACATCACTCTTGTATTTCGTAGGGAAAATGAAAAAAAAAAATGCAGCCAACATTAAGAAAAATTTCCTACAAGTGTTCTAGAGTAAACTGTTTACACATTTTCATTTTGCCCTTCCACGGTTGTTTAAACAGAAGTAAAATGAGAGAAAAGAAAAGAACTTCACAATAATCACACGTCAAATCTAATTTATATAATGATGTCACCTAGTTTGGCAAAAAATATAACCAGACACGGTTGTCATTGTCTAAATATGCTATTCCTGATGATGTCCCAAATTGTAAATAAGACAAAAGCATTATATTTATAAAAATAATTTATTTTCAAAGAATTTCAGTAACTAAGAAGGACAGAGATATTGACATTTTAATTAGTGATGAATAACCAAAAGTCATTTTCACCTAATTTTAGATAAATGCTCCTAGAACATATCTTTTTTCAAGTGCCTTTTTTAGTTCTAAATTAACATTTATATTTACTTCTATCTTAGGTGTTTGTACTTACTCATGTGGGTTCTTTTCATTCCTGAAAGGAAATTCTCCGCTTCATCTGTCTTGTTAGTTCATAATGCTTTAATGAAATAATTGCAGTTTGTGATGTTTTTGAATCATCATACTCCATTCTTACGTACTTGTTTTTGATGAGGAACATTAGGGGTATGGCCTATAGCTTTTTCCATTCTCTGATCTAGTAAATTAACAGCTTGCATACTTATAAACTGTGGCAAAGACCCTTGCTAAAGACCTGCCAAATCTCCAAATCAGATGTCATCTGAGCAGTACATAAGGGAAGGGAGGAAAGCACAGAGTCAGAGCCATGGAAAATGCACAGTAGCCAATAGAGAGGGTAGCTGTTGAGTCATTAGGGACACTCATGATGAATATAATTATGAAATGGGCTTAATCTCCAAATCTCAGAGGATTAGTTCATATTCAAATCTTGTTTGCTTTTTCTATAAAATACAGATGCAGTAGCATTTTAGAAATAAAGTCTATTTTAATTATTAACAAGAAAACTAGACAGAGAGAAGAGATTGGAGTCTTAGCTGTCTTCAGCAATAGCTTCTCCACAAAATAAAGTTATGATACAGTTCCTGTAAGATCACTTCTGCATTTCAATTTTTATAATTTTATAGGTCTATAGTTATAATAACTTACATTTATATATAAATCTGAATTTTACAAAAAACATTTTTATGTTCATTTTATAAGCAGGTGTACAAATTCAGAATCTGAGCCCCAATATTTTTGAATATTGTTTCCTCTTACTCTATTTCTGTTGTACCCCCAATTTTCCTTCTTTGACTTACTTTTCTGAGTCTTTCCAAGTATAGGAAAAGCCGTCCATTTGCTTGTCAGCCCTGGCACTGAAGATCACTGTACTCAGGAAATTCTGTCTTACTGCCTTCCTTCTGGAAGGGACTCTCCAATGAAATTTGCTTTGTCAAGGCTTTGATGAATATGTGAGAGGTTGCTTCTTTATAGTTTTGCTTGAAGTATGATTGAGGAATGATTTTAAATATGAATGTTACACATATAAATGAGGCTGAATATGGACTTTTCACTGTTCATAGTTAAATGTGTAAGCAATCCTACATTGTTTTTACAAAAATAAAAGAGAATAGAAATCAGGGAGTATAGTGTTTGTAAAGAATAGACTGCTTAATTTTGTATTGTTTTAAATAAATAATTTGGTATTTTTATTGTTTTATCAATTTATGTCTAGGTTTTACTTATTTTAGTATTTGGTATTCAGATACAATGTTGAGTCCAAAAGTAAGCTTGCAAAAAACAAAAACAAACAAGAACAAAACAAAATTAAGCCTGGAACAATTCTGCATCATTGGTTTGACTGGAAATCACATACACATTGAATATTTATTTAAGATTCATTGTCTCTTACAATATGTTTCTTTCTTTCTTTTTTTTTTTTTATTTTGAGAGAGAGGAGATGGGGAGGGGCAGAGGGAGAGGGAGAGAGAGAATCTTAAGCAGGCTTCTTGCCCAGCATGGAGCCCAACTCAGGGCTCAATCTCACGACCCTGAGATCATGACCTGAGCTGAAATCAAGAGTTGGACGCTTAGCCAACTGAGCCACCCAGGCGCCCCTATATTTCTCTTATGTCCATCTAACTCCTCTACTCCATTCCTACTGCCTCTTTCAGGCTCCCTTTGCTTATTGTTTAGGTCATTGCCATGGCTATCCAAGTTATCTCTCACTTCAGTTTTCCCTTCCAATTCATTCAAGACATAACTGTCTGATTAATGTTCCTGAAGCCTCTGGCCTACCAGAAAACCACCAATGGCTCACTATTTCCAAACAGATAAAAGGTATACAACCTAGCTTGACAAAGACTCAAATCTTTCTTTGTATATTTTTTGTCTCACTTTCCTCCTAATTCCTCTGTATATATATATAGTATAAGGTCATGTTAATTATATTAATTATAATATCTGCACATTTTATGAATTTTCTATCTCTGTTTCTTTGTTCAAGTTCTTCCTGTCCCCTGAAAAATCTCTCCTTTCCCATGTCTAGGTTCCCAAATCATAGCTATAACTGGGAAGCAGATTACATAGTGTCTCTGAGGCTAGCTAAGATCTTTCAATTTTCTGCTCTTCTATAGTGACTTTAACTATATTCTTTTTTTTTTTTGATGTAGTGTTCCATGATTCATTGTTTGCGTATAACACCCAGTGCTCCATGCAGAATGTGCCCTCTTTAATACCCCTCACCAGGCTAACACATCCTCCCAACCCCTCCTCTCTAGAACCCTCAGTTTGTTTTTCAGAGTCCATAGTCTCTCATGGTTTGTCTCCCCCTCCGATTTCCCCCCCTTTAACTATATTCTCTTAATGATACTCAGTGCTTTCCGGGTTGTATATTAATCATCTGTACATTAGGACCTTCTTCTGGGAGACCATAGCTCCTTGGTAATAGATTTAAAGCTCCTTCATTTTGTATTTGGGATTGAGAAATACTTATTTTGTTATATCCTAAAGTGTCCAGATACTCAATAAATGTCTGATAAATGTTTGAGGTATCCTTTGAGTAGAAGGATGAATAAATAAATGAGGAAGATTATTTTGAAATGGACATTTGAGTATGTTTTGAAATGATGGCCTTGTTTTTTCCCTCTGAAGCAGTTATAAGATTGTTATTATTTAGAGAGAAGAAGGAGAATGGGAGAAAGAAGTTTTAGGTGACAGTTGGACATTTTTAAGAACAGATGTAGCTTGTGGTCACATTATATTTAATAAATGAATAACAGTAAATTCTACTTTCCATTGTGGTTAAAGCTGAAGTGGTTCAGGTTAACTTGGCTTCTAAATTTTTTTCCCATAACAGAGGCAGTGCATAAAGGAAGAATCCTATAAGTTTAATTAAAAATCTGTTTTTATCATACCAAAAATAAAGTCTTTTTGTTGGTGTATAGGAATGCCACTGATTTCTGTGCATTAATTTTATATCCTGCCACTTTACTGAATTCCTGTATGAGTTCTAGCAGTTTTGGGGTGGAGTCTTTTGGGTTTTCCATATAAAGTATCATATCATCTGCAAAGAGTGAGAGTTTGACTTCTTGTTTGCCGATTCGGATGCCTTTGATTTCTTTTTGTTGTCTGATTGCTGTGGCTAGGACTTCTAATACTATGTTGAATAACAGTGGTAATAGTGGACATCCCTGCCATGTTCCTGACCTTAGGGGGAATGGAGCACTGGGTGTTATACACAAACAATGAATCATGGAACACTACATCAAAAACTAATGATGTAATGTATGGTGATTAACATAACATAATAAAAAAATAAAATTAAAAAAATAAAGTCTTTTTAAAGACTTAAAATAACTATAAATGGATAATATGGGGGAATATAGGAATATAGCCAGAGACCAAGAGAATGTAAATGATAACAAAAAAACATGTTATATCCAATAGGCATTGGGTACCAAATTTGACAGGGTGTGAATTTATATGGTTGTCCATTCTCTATATACTTAGAAAGAGGTCAGGAGATATAGCGAGCTGTTCATTCAGGTTAGGCAGTTAAGTTCATCCAGGTTGAGCTACCATCAGAAGAGCAAGCTCTTTGAACTGGAAGGGTGAATTATCTATCTCTTTTGGAGAATCAAAGTGCTATTTGGTAGTGCTCACTTCAGCAGCACATATATAAAGTGCTCTTTGATAAGTAGTGTCTCCCTATTTCTACCTAAGGGTGATAGATTATATTTCAATGGATTTCTCTTATGGGTTTGTGCATATGTGAGACTTTAAGGAACAGTGATTGTTAATGAAGAGAGAAAGAGAAAATTACCTTGGTCATTCATTTCAAGGAAATAATTTGTAAATCTAACTCTTTTTCATGCAGGAGAGTATCTCTTAAGGGACCTATTTTCAGATTAGTGTCTCACCCTCTTAAAAATTCCACAGAGGATGATTGGAAAATGACGTGTATTCATGCAAATGGGTACAATGTCTGTGTCATTTTGAGAGCCAGAATCTATCAACTATAAATTAAAATTTCACATTTATTGACCAATATGTGCCAGGAACCATATTAACTGAACACGTATTGATCCTTACATAATTCTATATTTTAATTCCCATTTTATGAACAAGGAAACTCAGAAAGGATGGAAAATAATGTGGAAAGGACAATTTTGTTACTATTGTCAACACTGTACAATATTTATATGGTGCTTTTTCATCCATATTTTCATTTGAATCTTGGATTAATCCAGTAGGATAGGCAAGGCAGGAATTTTGCAAATGATAAAAATGAGGCATTGTCCAAGTTTACCCAACTCATATATGACTAAACCTACCTACAAACAAACACAAGTCCTTTGATTGTTCAATAATCATATCTGAATCATACCCAAGTGGTTAAACCCAAATGAAATAGAAGTGGGAGCAAAGTTTGAGGAAGAAAGCTTGGATAAAGGAATCCCGACCTTGAATAAAACTTTCTTCTGAATTAGGCTTCTTTTGAAAGGATGCATGTGTTTGCCCACTGCTCTCCATCAAAAAGTACAAGTCAGGTCACTGCTTAAACTACCTGCTTTGGGTCTGTGTATTATACTTTGAGAAGGACACAAGACACAGATTATCAGGAGGGGAAAAGTCAGCTTCATGAAAAAGATTTGAATCTCTATCATGTCTGAGAATGTTAGAATCACCAGGAATGCTCAGCCTGAGGAATAAAAAGTTTTGTTGAGAAGAATCAGGATCATGTGGACAGAATAGATTCAATCTTCAAACCCTGTGGAAAAGTCCAGGACAGATGGTTAAAATTACAGAGAATAAATTTTTCTTTTAACCCAGAGAGTAACTAAAATACTTTAATTTCTCAGATGAGGAGACTTTATTTTAAGGTATCAAGAGAAGGCTAAACAGCAACATCAAACAATAATTTCACTGGTGTTATTACTACTATTATTGAAGCAATGCTAACTGTATAATGTAGAAATTTACTTGCACTTATAAGTGAGAACCTGAGGTTCAGAGAGGTTAAGTAATTCACTCAAACATAGCTAGCAACTAGCTACAAGAGTTTTTTGTACTAGTTGTGAGGTTAGACTAGATGATCTTTCAACAGTTAGCCACTGTTATTCTATAAAATGCTGTCTCACTTGAATGCTCCTTGAAGAGTCAACCTAAAAGGCACTCAGGGGTCTGACAAATAAATAGAACACTATTGACAATGAAACACTGATCCTTTATAAACCAACAGTAGAGATAGGTGTGGGTTCAAGAAATTAATAAGAATAAAGTGATAACCACCATCTGTGTCATTCCCCAAAACATGAAGTGAGAGAAGGTACAGACTTGGAAAGGGCTACTTGTGAATCATGGGACTAATTTTTAAGTGGGAGAGATGTTCAGCTGATGGTTTCATAAATAAAGAACAGACAAGGAGAAATACATAGTTAGAAAATAAGAAAACTAGAAAAATTGCTCAGGTGTGTACACTTGATATGTGGTTTCTGATAGCTCTTTATACATAAGAAGGACAAAGCAGCAAGAGAATGAGCCCTGAACCAGGCTTAAATTCAAGAGACCATAACTTTTGTTCCTGGTAAAACATGGTCAAATTCTAATCCTGATTTTACAATTATATCTGTAAACTGACCTTGGTCCAGCACCTTGCCTCTCCCCCAGGCCCATTTCCACCCCTTGATTCTTGTGGATACCAGTAATAGAACCCAGCGGGTAGTACAAGAGCAATGATTTTAGAGATTTCAACATTAAAGTCCAAATGGTTTAGCAAAAAGTCTAAGTCATTCCTTAGAACAATAAAAACACAAGATTATCAGAACTCTGTGTGTGGTGACTCTCAGACATCTGAAGGCTAGCATATGAAACCTGGCTGTTCATGGGAATAAGTAGCACATAGCTTCAGCTGCTTATACCATTGACCCAAAATAACAGTATCTTAAACAAAACAGAGTTTCATTTCTCTCTCATGTAAAAGTTGGAGTAGAGCAATTCCATTTGGCTGCCAGTGACCCAGGAGATTTCATCATGAGGCTACAGCATGTCTCTGGTGTCCTCATCCTTCTGGTTTTCCGTGCTTCCTTTCCACATCCACTTTTCAGGTGGAAGGGTGGAGGAAGGGGGAGGGTTAGGGCATGTCTCTCTACTTTAAGTTGCAAACATCCCATTAGCCAGAACTTAGTCAAATGCCAAAGCGACCTGCAGGAGAGACAGAAATAGTTTTTATTTTAAGTGGTAATACGATCCAGATAAAAGTTATTATGAAAGGAAAGAATGGATTAATGAGGTAAACGAGTGTCTCTATGGAAACTTGGCCACCCTTGCCTAAGCATAGTTTCTCTCTGTATCTCTTTCTCTTTTTAGCACTGTAGTTTTCAATAAAACCACATTCTAATCATTTTCTAAAAAGTATTCATTAGTGTTCTTCCTCTACAGACATTCTCAGTGTTTTATTTGGCCAGTTTATTAAAGGCAGCCTTTGGGGCAAGCCATATGGGTGTATTTAGCTGCAATGAGCCAGTCGTTTTAGTAAAGGAAATGTCTGTGCAATGAAAGGACATTTCTGAGAAAGCCTAGTATGACTCAAAAGGACAAATGCTGTCTTTTGCAGACTACATTAGATGCAGTGATTTTTGGTCAGGTGGGTGAAATCCAATGCTCTAATTAGGGAACTGATGAATTATTGTAAATTTTAAATCATGCCCCTAAATAGGCAAAACAAACAGGCTTTTCTTGATGTAAATGACTCACAGTCTCAGTGGTAGCTGATAATGATTAGACTGGCTGGAGAATTATTATGAGACAGAAGGGACAATCTAAAAATATTAAGAAGCACTCAGTATTAGCTGGGGAGGGGGAAAAAACTTGAAAACCAAGGCAGTAATAAAATTGAGGAAAAACAAGTGGTTCACTAAGGAGTCCAAAGTTGGCAAGAATACCATAATATTCTCCAGAAATTTCAACCCAGTAGAGCCCACTGACAAAGTGATATTCTATCCTGTACATTTCACAGTATTTTTATGTTTTCATATTTCAACCTTAGAAAATAAGAATAGCCATGTTCTGAGCAGTTCATTAAGTATAGCCAGCCTTTGTCAATTATATTAGCAGCCTTTTTAGGAGAGTTACATTTCATGATGATACTATCAGAGGTTGGGGATTACTTAAGCTCTTCTTGACTCTTTCCTTTATATCTCTGAACATTTAGAGAGTTTTCTTGCCAGTGAAAGCACCTGAGAAAATAAAATCCTTTGATTTTTATATGGCTTCTTCTGAATATTTTGCTGCAGATGACTTTTTATTAAACTTGGATTCACTAAAAAGGAACTTTATAAATACACAAAGATGGCTTTCATTCTGCTTAAATCCATATGTGTACATTGCACACATATGTGCAGATGCCATGCGAAGGAGAAATTTGCTAATTACTTAGCAATTGCACACAAATTTTGCTGAATATATATTAAAATGTTGCTTTTTTAGATAGTCTAGTGAATTAGGTTTTGTTTGAATTATAATAAACAATTGAGTCTATTGTCACACCTGAAGAATACCATCAGAATTTTCTCTTCAAAAGTTGGCAGTTTCAAAGAACTAGGATGAGAACTGTTTTTGTCTCCAGTTATAGGTATTTTAAATAAACTGCTAGGTAAATAATTTCTGATGAGATTTTTAAATAATTCTTAATTAAGATTTTCTTTTCCTATAAATAATGACAAGCTATTTGTTTCAATTCTGTTTCTCTCCAACTCTGTTTATATGAGTAATTGAATTTGTGTTTTTCAAATTCTACAAGGCATGAGTACTGCCATTAGCATTTTAATGTTTATATATCTTTTTAATCAAAATTTTATGATCATGGTTAAATGGTTTTTTTAATTAAAGCAGTATTCTAATTTGAAAACAAAAATAGAGGCGGTTGAGTGTTCATTGTGGGTTATAATCTATTTCTGGAAGCAGTCAGCTGGAAAATAAAACAAGAAAGGCTTCCAAGCTTTTGATCAGCATCTTTAAAATATAAAGACAACATTTCCCTCAGGGAAACAATGAAACCAAGTAATGTAAAATCACTTAAAAAGCAAACAAAACAAAGAAAGAAAAAAGAAAACTTCAGTGGAGAACTTTCACAAACCCTTAAACCATAAAAATCAACTTTGAAAAGTGTGATTTAACTGTTTCTCTTTAAAAAATGAACCAAGATAGTGCAATATGACTTACAAGTAAAATCAATTGAATTTTTGTCTTATGTCATTAGAATTTGAGAATGAGAAAGTGAGACAGTAAGACAGCAAGTGAGAACAAAGCCATGGGAAAGCACATTCTCATTTTTGTGGGTTCATTTCTTTCCTTCAGGGGTGTAAAAAGAATATTTCTCTCAAAAGATTCTGATATTAACTAGCATGCTTTAGGAAGAGATCTTTTTGTATACTAAATTCAGACTTACTAAAGCAATTGCTCCCAATACTATCTTGAGAAGCAGTAAAAGCAACTGAGAAATAAGCAGGCTTATTGATTAGCTCACTCCCTTTTCTTCTCCTTAGCTCTCTGAAATCACTGTTGCATTCAAACCAAAACTTAAAAAACGAAAACTTCCGTGAGAGTCAGCCATAGTGTTGCCCAAGCAATGCCCCATCCTCACCAACCCACTTTCCAGGAAGTCCTCTGGTGGCCTCTGCTCACAGTGCCCTTCCAAAAGAGTGTTCTCCTGACACTAGGTGGAGGCCAGCCATGTTCAGCAAACACAAATTCTTTCCCATTACAAATATGTCCATCCCCATATGTCTTTGACATTGAAATGCTGTTTCTTTGGTCAAAATTGCCTAATTTTACCTTTTCCTTTTGAAGCCTAGATTCTTGAATTTTTGAAAGGAATTTTGTGAGTCTGTAAGATATTGGTTCTTTACTGGTGAGCTGCCTGTTTGTTTACTAAAGCCCCCCTGATTGTAGAATAATGCAGCAAAAATCTATCGGACAGAACACTATCAGAGACAGTGCAGCCAGAGAGAGATCCTCTGGCATGTGGAGAGGGACCCACCCAATTCAAGTAACCTGTATTTGGGGAAAACAACACTGTATCATACAGAACTTCATTCCAGACGTATGGGCAATTAATGTATTTTAAATGAGAAGGAGAATGCAAGCCTGTAAAGTGATATAGAAAAATTAGGTGATCTTTTTAGCAGAATTGTTGGCAAAGACTGCGCTCAACTCTTTGAAGGGAGTCATTAACAACTGAGTTGCTAAAGTCAAAGTTGCTGATGCTCTGTCATGGTCGCGCTAAGAAGAGCTCCTTTGCAGCCGATCACCTGCAGCCAGAGGCAGTCTTGTTTGCTTCATGTGTGCTATGTCAGGAGAAATGTTGGTAAACACAGCCATGAGGTAATAGACTCTCTTTGTCAAAAAAGAAGCAAGTCACTTAATTGGAAATATCTGAGCTGCAAAGACTCAGAACATCAAAAGAGAGCCTGCTCTTTTGTTGTCCTCAGAACAAAATGAAAGATAGACACACATACACACAGACATGCATACCCCTTTATCCTTCTCATCAGGAAAATAATGTATTGGAGATTAATACAAACAGGGAAGGAATAAACTGACCTTTGAGAAGACATCTGATCCTCTCATTGCCAAATGACTGAAGCATGCAATAATGGAAACTTGGGAATTAAAACAAAATTTAGAATAAAAAACCAAAATTCACCTTTCACTCCATTGATCAACAGTACCCATAGAACACAAAATATTTCAAAAAAATTATTTGACTCAGAAGCCTATTTTTTCTTTAAAAATGGAAAAGTAAAAGGCATTGCCACTTCTTTGGTGTTTCAATACCAAAGCATTCAATACCAAAGGTCATTACCTAGGGATGGAATTCCTCATTCAATTTAAATGTCCCCTTTGAGATAGATGTTTTGGCAATTCCTTCTAGGCTTTTCATTTTGAATCAGCTGGGCAAAATTTCTGTATTCTATTTGCCTATTTAAGATGGGATGAAATTTCTTTAGATTATTCTTGGTTTATTCTTGTGGTGAAGATATGACATTAATATTTTGGAGTTAGAAGGAAATTCCATGTTTGGGTTTCAGTGTCTGATTTAAAGATGTAAAAGGTCTTATGTGGGCAGAATCTAATCCTGGTCCAAGCAGACCTTTCAACTCAGATGATTTGGAAGCTAGGCTGAAGTAAGTACGTCTGATTTCGAGGTTTCTCTTAGTCCTGCTGCTTCCTATCATACATCCTGTCACTAATCGTACATGTGTCTGAGTGATATAACCAGGATAAAATCTAAGACAGTGGTGAGCAACTTTATTTTTCCATATTGCCCAATGACCTCACTCCCCACTCCTCAAAAAACAGTATCTGACCACATTTTAAAATTCAAAATGAATAAAAAAAAATTTGAGTCCCATAGGTTAACAGTGAATTCTTACATCTTAGATTGTCTTCATTGAATAGATAGATTTCAATGGAGGAAGTTGGCACTCACTTAAGACAATAAAATTGTACCTCAGGCCACCTTTAAGAATTAGTCACAGGGAGGCAATATTCCATCATTTATCCTGTAAATTCATTTAGTTTTTTTTTTTTAAGAATTTATGCGTTTACACTCACTTTTATTTCATCTTCAGATTAGGAAGCTGAAGCTTAGAAAGATGAAGTGACCATGACTCACACTAAGAGCTTTCCAAAAAAGGTAGAGTTAGAATTAGAGTGTGGTTCACTAATGGCAGCATTCACCCAGAAGATGTGTTTGGCACGATGCCCAGGCACTGATGCCCCATTCCTGGATAAGACATTGTTATTGTCAGCCCCTTTAAACTGAGTCTGTTGATGGGGTTACTCACCCTTCCCAAGGTTGTTTCATGTCCTTTAAGTTTTAGCTTAGCAGGCCAGTATCATCCTAGAAGGCTGGGTGCTGAGGCATCCTAGAAGGCTGGGTGCTGAGGCATTCTGGCTACTCTAAAAAGTTACCCTTTTTTGGGCTGGCTCATAGAGCCCTGGGGTCAAGCCTGCTATGGACCTCACTCGTATCCTGTCTCAGAAGCAGTGGCACAGTGTTTATTGCCCATGGGATGATCTAGTCCTTAAATCTCTCATTGTTTCCCCTGGGCTGAGAAATCAGCCTGAGGTTTTTTTCCCCTTGATATTTACTGGATGAAATATCTGGATGTGGTGTGTGTAGACCAAATTCCTTTTGAGATGAAGTTTGCTTTTAACTCCCTCCTACTTTTCCCAGGCCAAATATGCTATTTTATTTATGCTCTTTAATATCTTACAGTCATATGTTATTTTATAATGATCAGTTTTCACATACATCTTTTCTTTTAAACTCTAATATTGTGTGACAAATATAATCTCTTTTAAGATTAGGGACCATAGATTATAAGGTCCTCCAGGACAGGTACCTTATCTGTCTTGTACACCATCGTGTCTTCATGGCCTACCATGTTGTATGTGCTAAATGATTATTTGTTGACTGAATGAGGAAATGAGGAATGATTTGCTCAGGGCTCCACAGTTGACAAGGGGCAATATGGCCTTTTATCCCTGACAAGTTGTTATTTAACTTTTGCTCAAACATATTCGGTGATGAGAAATTCATTACCTTCCCAAGTAGCTGTGGTGCATATTATTTTAGTTTGGCTTGGTTTGGTTTGGTTCATTTTTTTTTCCTGTTTGTTTTTGCCTGCATAGCTACCTACTGTCCTCTCTTCTGCTTAGAGTGATTCTGCTGATGTCAATCATGGTTGCTGTGATGTTAGGAGTAGGCACGAGACCCAGGATAGGTCTCTCATAGCATCTATCCCCCATTGTCTATAATGATTGGTCTAAGAAGTAACTACCTTGGGAGCCAAGCAGACCCAATACAGTCCTCCTATAACTCACAAGTGGAACATGGGAAATAGAGGGCTGCTTTCTTTTCTCTGTAATTTCAAGCTCTGGTAAGCCTGGTTCTTCCAGTGGCTCTTTTGGTTTTCCTGTATCAAGAAGTCACCTAAGAAAGAAACCAAGCAAAAAAAAAGATGAAACTCGGAAACGGACAGCATAATGACACTTTTTGAACCTCTGAATGTACTATGTTCAAAGGTTTTTGAGTGTGTGGGTCAATAAATCCCCCCTTTTTCCATCCTTTTTTTTGGTTTGTTTTCCCACTTGTGAGCAAGAGACCTGACTAATATGGCAACCTCTCCCATAATGATGCAGTTTTGACTTTTAGAACGTTTTTCTCTATATGAAGCCTAGATGTCCTTTTTTGAGATAGGCAGAACAAATGGGGCTCTTTTTTCAATAAACAATGTTTTTAACACATAGAGAAAATTGCTTTTTTTCCCTGGCATTTGCCTGAGTTTTCTTTTCTCCAGGCCCTATGTTCAGTCCTTCAATTTTCTTCATGTGATATAGTTTCCCATACCACCTTATTTGCTAGCTTTTCAGTGTATTCTCATTTGCCCATAGATATCTTAACATAAGGGAGAATCAAACACACTTGTCAGAGCAACATAAAGTAGGGTGATAATTTTTTTTTAATGCATTGTATTCTTTCACTGCTCCTAAAAGTCTCACTGGTCTTTTTGTTTGTTTGTTTGTTTAATATTGTGGCACATAATTGACTCCTTTTTTAAGGATTTCTTAAAAATTTATTTATTTGAGAGAGAGAGAGAGAGAGAGCACGAGATGGGGGAGGGTCAGAGGGAGATGCAGGCTCCCTGCTGAGTAGGGAGTCCAATGTGGGACTCGATCCTGGGACTCCAGGATCATGACCTGAGAATAAGGCAGTTGCTTAACCAACTGAGCCACCCAGGCACCCACATAATTGACTCTTAATAGAAGTATCATTAATTGAAACTCCCAAGCTGATAAATTTGCTGTTAATAAAATATGTCTCCCATAATTTTTAATATTTTTTCTTTCTTTTTAACTGATTTTAAATTTATTTCAACTTCTATTTAGATATGCTCTATCTTTTCTACTCATTGATATCTATTTTAAGTCTATCAGGAAATGTATCTGCTATTTCCTTTGACTTTCTATTTTCACAAAGCTAGATTTAAAGATTATGGTTTTTTATTTTTATTTTTTTGTTACAGCATCAAGGAAGTTAAGAGCTTCTATTTATACATCCAAGCTAGCATTTATAGTTTCCTTAAATGAATGTAAAATCTAATAAATTTACTTGTGAGTTTTCACTTTTGTAAATCTTTATTTACTTTGAAGTTCTAATGACTATTAGTGTAAAATGTGATTTCCATTCAGTTCCTATCTGAGAGACTGGGGAGAGAAAAGCCAACAAATAGCTTCTTTGCTTTATTTTCCAAGTATTTTGCACAGTACTTATTTTGTATTTTTTCCCATATGAAGTGTAAGAAGAGACTTGTTAGCACATTATAAATAAGCAATTAATGCAGAAAAAGGAACGACTTCTAATGCCCGCATTTCTCCAGGAAATAAAGAAGAGATGAGATCAGTGCCCCGGAGATTCTACAAGTGTCTTTATATATTTTTTTCTCCGTCTCTGCAGGATAAAATAAAATTTGAGAACAAGTCCAGATAATTGAAATATATGCACGCTGCTTTAGTTATCTCAGTTTTTCATACAAAAAATATACTTGGCTTGGATTATATTATTAACCTCCATGTTCTAGTCATCTTCTTGTTCATTTTTAAAAGAAGGAAAAGGTAAAAAATGAAAGGAAAGACATTCTGAGTTGTGTGTGTGTGTGCACGGGCGTGCACGTGCGTATTTCAATAACAAGAGCGTAAACACAGTTCAAGGCCATTAACCACAGTAGTAGCTTTTAACTTAAAGCAGTCCTCTTTAACTAATAGTTAATTATATTTTAAATTCTATTAACTTTGTAAAGCTGATTAATACAACTGTGTTTTTAGTTTGATCTTGAGACATGTTTTTGGAAAAAAAATTCTTCAAAGAAGACTTATTAACAAAAATAAGCTTTTTAAAAATAGAAAAAATGAGTTACTAAAATGAGATTGAGAGAGATGCCAGTAAACATTCAGAAATGGTCACTCATTTTGCATGTTATCTTAGTCATTAACTTGTAATAAAAGGCAAATAGTTTTTTTCTTTCTTGTCTGTCTTTCTTTCTTTCTTTCTTTCTTTCTTTCTTTTCTTTCTTTCTTTCTTTCTCTCTCTCCTTCTCCCTCCCTCCCTCCCTCTTTCTGTCTTTTCTTGTGCTTCAGGTATTTTTGTATTAAAAAAATCTATGTGCTTCTAAGAAAATAAATCATTTTTTATGGCTTTTAGTAATTTTTGGATATAAAAAAGATACACTTAATTGTATAGACATATCTTTGGAAAAAAGTGAGCTATCCAGTCTTAATTTGCATTCTTATGATGGAAAAACAACTTCCTCTCTGGCAATATTATATCCATAGATAAAAATTTTTTCCATAAAAATTTATGATTGAGAGCACCATGTAAAATGGGAATATATTTCATATTTCTTTGACATCCGTACTAAAAAATCATGTATCATAATAAGACATAAAGTCTTCAGAGCTTATGTTAGCTAAACATATGTGAGCTCCAAGATATCATTTGACCCAATTTGGTGCTAGGTGTGGGTTCACTCCATCCAGGGGAGGCCTACAGAGTGGTCGGTGAAAGAAGTCACCCAGGCAGAACAAAGGAGATAGAAGTTTATTGACTATACTGCAAGGGAGCGGCAGGCAGGACAGCAAAGGAAAGACTATCTGCCAGGAGACAGGGGTTGGGGGCTGTAGTTAAGGGGCAAGGTGAAGGGGTAGGGGAAGGTATGGAATTTTCCTTTTTTTGGTACCAGGTCCTGGGTGTAAGTAACCCATTGGTGAACTAGGGCTTATGGATATTTTGAGGTGGATCTCCCAATGGGCTTGTTTATATTCAGCCAAGGGCTTGGGGGTCACTGTGGGCCCTTCTACCTTACTCAGGTGTCCATTATTCAAACTGGTGGCCTAAAAGCAGCCTCTACACTAGGTATGAAAATGCCAAAATTGCTGGATGATCCTACAGTCTCTTTTTAAAGATTCAGTCCATGAAGTTCATGGTATGTAACCACTATTCTCAATAACAAATTTAGTGTTACAGGATTTAGTTTTTTTGACTATAATGGGCAGCCTATGGAAAGTTTAAATATAATATAGAGGAATTATATAATAAAGATCAATTAATATGTCAGGGGAAGATGGTACTATGACAGTTAATTAGATAAATTTGCATTTCACTGTGTCCCAGATTAAAGCTTTTCTCTCAACCCCAGGTTTCTGCACTTACATAGGTGGATTCACCCTCTTACAAAGTTGGGTAGGGATATTTTCATATCTCTTCATTTCAAATCCACTCGACACCTTAAGTGCACAATATAGATTTAAATGAAGATTCTGTAGGAGAGAGGGTGACACTTATCCAATACCATAAACTCTCCCTCATTAAATATTTGTGTATTCTCTGAACTCTCACTTCTATCATACCACCTCTGGTGTTTTCCATTTTCTTCTTTTTGACAAGCCTGTGTCCCTTCTCGCTGGCTCCATTATTTTGTTACTCAGACTTTTTCTTTAGAATCTCAAATCCTTCACCGTTTCCTGTCTGGAGTAACTTCCCCACTGCCTTTTGTTTAGGCACGCAATCCTTCCCATCACAATTGGCATATTATTTTGGCTTAGATATCTTCCTTCTAAATAAGTACAAGGTTTTTCCTGAGAAGGATTTTGTTTTCTTTTTCTTTGTCATTACAGATTCTTTTATCACAATTACAATATTACATATTCTTTTTTTTTCTTTTTTTAATTCTGTAGTTGAGGATAATTGTAAAAACCGAAAAAGCAGGACCTGGAGCTTATTTCCCCAAACTCATTAACTTTATTATTCTGGAACTAAACTTCAAGTATTTTAAGAAATTTACCAGTATGGTGCCACCTCTAGCGATAAATCATCAAATAGTTTGTATGTAGACTTTGCTTCTTATATGGCCAACTGTTATCGGAAACTGTTTTCTAAGTATAAAGGTTAAAAATAAGTGCTAGTCTAGATTCTTCTTAAGGTAACTTCTGTTCCAATCCAGGATTTCACCACAATCACTCTCTTGAAAAAGGAGTTAGAAAACGATAAATTGGCAGGATTGCTGTTTAATTGACGTTTAACTGAAACTGATTTCCCTGAGGGGCACTTGGGTGGCTTAGTTGTTAGGCATCTGCCTTTGGCTCAGGTCATGATCCTGGGGTCCTGAGTCTGGCGCCCTGCTCAGCGGGGAGTCTGCTTCTCCCTCTCCCTCTGACCCTCCCTCCTGCTTGTGCTCTCGCTCACTGTCTCTTTCTCCCAAATGGATAAATAAATAAATAATCTTTAAAAAAAAGAAACTGATTTCCCTGAGAAGAAATTGACTTAAGGCCTTTGTGTGTGATGTGTTTATATGGAGATGGCCTCTAAGATTACAAACCCGAAAAAACAGGAGGAAACTTTGAAGTACAGAACTTCTAGTGCTCTTCAGCATATTCCCTGGTGGAATTTTAGTTTTGTATCATGCTTTTCCAAGTTTTCCTCCAGATGTTACATAGTAGTGTTTTACTTCAGGGAAATATGGCTTGGAGTATGATGGTTTAGACATCTTGTGTACAGACATTGAGAACAAGAAATGGAGACATGAGCTCAGTTTTACAAAAATGTCTTATAGTATCTTATTAAGGAATGTTGGAATCATTCAAGCAGCTTCTTCTACCCAGTTTCTACACTCTCCTCATATCCTCCTTAAAGTCCTACTTAACCTTTGGCCTAATGCCTATGTTAAGGAAAGAAGACCAGTAGTTAAAGACTTATTCAATCTTTCTGAGGCTTATAAATACTGGTTAATTAGCAAAAGAATCAAAAGAACAAACATTCTCACAAAAATCATACAGATGATAGAGTGCCTAAAAATCTTTTTAAAAACTGTGAAATATAGGTCTGTTTAGTATAGAAGAGGGTTGTTAATTATATATTGGAGACTGGAATTATACCTCAGGTCATCATGCATTTTTTATGGAAAATAGAGACAGCTGTCAGGTTTCAAATCACTGGAGACAGAGACCTAAGCAAAGGTATGGAGAATCTGAATGAAAATAAATAGACAAATTTGACTAGAGACGATGCTATGCTAGTAGATGTTGGAGTGATAGTGTAAATTTAAGATCAATGCATGTTAGCTGGAAAGAAAGGATGACAAATTAATATCCTTTTCCTTCTCCCATTTGAACAGTATAATTAAGTAGGACATCTGTCTTAGTATCCAGATAACATTTAACCAGCCTATATTAATTTAGTTCTATTAATAAATTTGGCCCCCAAAAGCCAAAAAGAAAATCAAAAGGAACAAGAACAATGATTTTCAACTCCAATCATATATAATTAATTTTAAAAATTTAAGCAGGAGATTTTTGTTATATTTAAGTGGGAAAGGGAAAGGAGGAAGAGAGAGTCCCTATTCTTGGAGTGCTGCTCTTTCCCAGGTACTATAACAGTTATAATGACCACATTAACTCATTTACTATCTTATTAGAAGCTGCATTAACAAAAATGAATGAGTCCTTACCTGATGGGCTTGCTTTTGTTTTGCCAGGATACCACTGATAGAACAGTCAACACAGTGTTTATTATAAAACAAGCTCTAGTATACAGTTTTGATATATTAGTATACGCTTTGAATCTGTGGCTTTGGGGTTTAGAGAGGACACTTTCACATGTGTTTATGTGCTGACTCCAAAGTGTTTTCAATGATTGTTCTGAAAGGCTTCAGTTTCTCATTTACATGGGCAGATGGATGCCTTCTTAAGTGCTCACAGGCTCTTGCAGGCCTTCTCTCTCTCTCTCTCTGAATAGGGTGAGCTGAAAGAGGCATTTGGTAGAGTGGAGGCCTTGGCAGGAGAAACCAGAGATTTCAACAAATAAACACATGCATCTGTGAATTGATAGATGATTATTTTTTCTCTGAAATGACTTAGAGCCCAGTCTTCATTAAAATTAGTAGGTGGTGAAAGAGAGAGAGAGAGAGAGAGAGAGTGAGTTCTATTGGTGAAATGCTTAGGTTTAAACTAAAATAGGCCTAAGATTGATGAGGCAAAAAGAAGGTATATGCATGGATTTGGAGAAAGAAACAACGCAACTCTCGGCAAGGAAACAGAAGTCTGGCATCTCTAAAAATATTTTAATCAGCTGAGATCAGACTGGTCATTAGGGTCAAAATATGATCTTCATTCACATAATCCTGATAATTTAAACCAAAAATGGCTAGGATTTATGTATAAGAAAGAAATAGAAATATTTTGTGGGACTTGGTCTGCCAATATTAGTTCATTTATTTGCTATTCAATTAGTTAATTAAATTATCCATAAATATTTATTGAACATCTCCTTAGGCTGGGCAATGTTCTAGGCAATGAGGACAGAAGGATGGAATAAAGAATGAGATAAATAAGGCCATTATGGAACTTATATTTTACTGGAGGATTTTTCTATCTTTACTGGAAAATTTTCCCACATACCTTTAAGAAGTAGTTGTAGTCTACAATTTTGTGTTTCTCTCTTCTTTCCATAATTTCTCCCTCTTTTGCCAATTTTAATAGAGCTTGTGAATATTTTAAAGGGAGAAAAGTGATTTTTAAGTGAAGTACTAACATTTAGGACCTTTGACTTTTTGTACTTAAGGTATAATCATCTTTTGTCCAGAAGAGAAACACTGCATTCCTGTGGTCCTGGTTTACTGCCGAAATCCTCTTACAGGTTCAATGGCATTCAGTGTTGAGTGTGAGTGCTCCTTCATTGGTTGCATTGCTTACCTCCCTAAGAAATCCTGTGCAGGCCACAGTTTCTGCCTCCTTAAATAGGTAGCTAGATCTGAGCTCTCTTTCCAACCTGAAATTTCCCCTCCCATTGCCATTAAGTCTTTCCCAAGTACTGGGGAAATTCAAAGAGGGAAGGGAATGTTGGCTTTAAATGATTATATCTGTTGTTTTGCAATTAAATATATTAATCTAATACCTGCTCTTTTTCTTCATGATATCCACACTGGATTAGACATCAGTTTACATTTTCCATCAGCAACTTTGTATTTTCCCTTGTACTTGAAGGAGGTAGTGTTTATGCTACTTAAAACAAGTGAAAAAAGATGATTAAAATAGACTGAATGCTGCTCAAGCCAGGAACAAGTTGCAAATTAGAGGCAGCATAATGTAGATAAGACCACGGACCATGGACCATGGGACTACTACCTTAGTTTAAATCCCCATTGATCTTGGACACACAGTTTGCTTATCTGTCAATGGGAATAATAATACTATGGACTTCACAAGTTAGTTGTAAAAGTGAAATTAGTTCTCACGTGTGAATCACTAAGAGAATTGCTTGGCATAGGGTAAGTCCTATTTATTAAGACAGGATTACAGTCTGAAATAGTGGAATGATGGTCCTGAACTAAGAGGACAAAAATTTAAGCCTTTATAGAATAAAGTTTGGAACTGACTTACAGGTTATCTCTGATTGCTTTGATCAATGACAGAATATTCAGTATGACACCAAATAGGAAACTAACTTTAATTAATAATGTGATTATTAATTTATTAATTAATAATTTATTATTTCATAAAAAGAAATAGCATATTGAATGTCCATTTGGGCTAGGAATTATATAACTGACAATTTGAGTTTCCTCTTCTGTGAATTGCTTTTTTGTATCCTTTGGAAAGTTTCTATTTTATGTTCTCTTTTTATCACTGCTTTAGAAGATTTCTTAGTGTACTCTGCATATTATGGCAGGGCCTCCACATTTCTTTCTTTCTTCTTTCTTTCTTTCTTTCTTTCTTTCTTTCTTTCTTTCTTTCTTTCTTTCTTTCTTTCTTTCTTTCTTTCTTTCTTTCTTTCTTT